>NW_022639453.1:3235887-3276640 GCF_010583005.1 Odontomachus brunneus
TATATATATATATATATATATATATATATATATATATACATATACATACATATTTACATATATATATATATATATGTATATATATATATATATACACTCATATATTCAGACAATATAAAAAGTGCGATAAAAATACGATGCCATCTCGAAAAATATATATGAAATATGATGATATATAATATGTGATAAAAATATACTAATGTGACTAATTTTTCGCTCTACTTTATCATAGTTGTCGGAGAACCTAACCGTATATGATCATAAATTTTTCTGCAAACTTTTCGTATCTTTTTTGGCATCGAAAATTCTGAATAAATTCTTAAAGTGTAGTAGTTATCTTTGAAATTTTCCTGATTGCAGCATCCACAATTTCGGTATATACAACCTGCAGAATGTTTGTATTAAACAAATATTGCACTAACTGACAATTTAAAATTCAAATTTAAACATATTTTTTTCGTTTTCGTCACATATTGAGCAATGCTTCAATTAATTCTTGCATGCACTTTGGTTATGTAAAAGCATTTGTTATTCTGTGCAAACAACAAAATATAAACTTTGCAATAAAAGCCATTGTTATGTCGGTAAAATTTTCATGTCCGGCATTCCCTTAATGTAGACGATCTATTATGTGTTTAAAAACGAATGTGTTAAATTCGATCCGTTATGTGTTAAAAAACGAATAAACTTCTGTTCAGTCGGAAATAAATAAAATAGAAAAAGTTAATACAAATATGACAAATATATTGAATAGATAACGATGAATATATTTTATATATTTTTATATATTATTTTATATATTTATACTTTATTTTATGTTAGAAATTTAATATTTTATTTTTCTGAGGAAATAAAAGGGAATTAAAGAGGTTTTGTGGTCTTGAGGGCTGAATTCAAAAGTAAATTTGGGAATTCTTTTTTGGGATAAAAATATAGATACATTTCATAAACGCTACTTTTTCTAAAAGTGCCATAACAGTCGATTATAAAAAATAATTTATTTTTTATGTAATTTTCCAATTAATAAATTAATTCTAAAACGATATACACTGAGAAAAAAGCAGTTGGATTGACAAATTTGGCAGTCATTCACTTTCAAGAAGATATTATTTATAACTAATTAAACAAATTGCGCGTTAGTACAACAATAAGTTGATATGGTTAGTGACGACATCATTGAATCAATTGGTAATTCATCACAGCAACTATATCATTCGTTTAATGGGTTATATGTTTGCTTGAACTTTTGCTGAAGCTATATCTCAAATATTTTTTTTCTCAGTGTTTTCGAACGAGAATGGTTTTCTAACACCGTATTGGATGACATGCCCGCTGAGTCAATTTTGTCTTTTAATAATATTGATAAAAATTAACATTATTTTAGTTTTTTTTCATTTAATGCGGTAAACATTTAGTAATATAACGACAGAAAAGACAAATTATTAGTCTTAATAGAAACAATTAATTCTTAAAAAAACAATAAAGTATAAGTTTTGAGAGAGAAAGATTGTTTTTTCTTTAAAAATATAGATACTCTTATAAAAGTAAGAAAAAAAAAATTTATTATCATTTGATTGGAAATCACCGGGACTGAGTCTCAAATAAGATCGTAACAAGTTTCTGTGGTCTAGAGATATTGGTCCTTTTGCAAATATATTTTATCAATAGGTGATCGACGATCTTCTTGTCTGAAATGAGGGAGAGCGGGTTGTATTCAGAATCATATACAAACCGACAGTTCTATAGTTCTTGAGTTCTATAGTTCTTGAGTTAAAAACTCAAGGATGTAATTAATCTCCGGAAGAAAAGGAAAAATTCGTTGTTTGTGGTATTTCCCTCTAGAATCGAAGCGGACGAGTATATTATCAAATTGTAGATGTAGCTAGAGAATCGAAAATAATATCTAATACTGATGATGGTATTGTCTGAGATCGAACGTCTGATAATTTCCTTGCTGCCAGGGAAAGGCTTCTCCCCTTTGACTATTGACTCCTAAAAGAAGAGAATAGTAAAAAATAAGCCGGTGGAAGAATAATCGAGTCGATAATTAAAAGACGCAGGAAGACAGTAAACCACCAAGATTCCCGTAGCCTTATTATTGATTATTAGACATGACGATATTATAATACATACAGTAAAATAAACGTGTAAAAATAAAATCTGTATCAGTTTAGAGTTCGTGATTCTTTATAAAGTTAAGGAACTCATTAAAAGTTCGTATTAACTATTTTTGCGATGATGCTCAGTATGAAGTATTCCTCCGCCTAACAGGTAATCGTCTGGAGAGATTAGATGATATGTCCCGTGTTTTCTCGCGATGCCTGCGACTCCTTTTCCTTAAAGAGCTCGGTAGACGATTCCTCAAAGAGCTATAATGTCTCCTGTGCTTAAGCATTGTATGGATTATCCTCTTAAAATCACTAAACTTTTCAATCTAAACTTTTCACCAAATATTTTCGATGTAAACTTGTTGACTCTACACAAATAGAAAACATAATGAAATAATATATGTATGTAGCGGCATGAGATGCCTGCGAACATTCACTCGCTTTACAAAATACGGTTGAAATCCGCTTCCACTGAACGCTCTAGACTATCATGGTTATTCTAATCTTTTACGGCAGCCAAGGTGAAGCTAAAGGTTGTCAAACCTCAATGTGGAAGCACTTCTCATTCTATAGAGCATTTATCTTTTCTGAATCAGCAATGTTGCAAGATCTCCATTCTTTTATCTGATGTTAAAAATACATGTTATCAAGTCTTAAAAATCTCTTTTCTCCCTTTAGATAGGATTATCTTCTTTGATACCAATATCTTTACTACCAATTAGTAGTTTCATATATCAACGACACGTGTCCACTTATTAATGCCGAGTAATCCCCTTCTTTTCAGATATCCTTTGCACCCTATTGCTCCCTGTCTCTACCGTGTTCCCCTATCTTTACATACTCTCCCTGTTACCTTATCCTTGCTATCTTGCTCCAGTGATAGAAACTTTGTTTCGCGAGCAGCACGCATTAACACAGGAGGGGATACGCACACACTCACGCGACCGTGTCCGTGAGGTTCATGGACACGGTCGTGTGAGTGTATGAGTATTCCCTCCCGTGCTGATGCGTGCTGCTCGCGGAGCAAAGTTTCTATCACTGCCCTGCTCTTTTATTCTTTAATTTTCTCACTATTCACCCAACCTTCGTTATCTTCCTCACACAATTCTCTTAATTCTCTTTTTCTTTTCTTTATTTTTTTCCTTTCATCTATTTTTACTTTTACCCTTCATTCCCCAAAATAAAACATTGTTCTGCTAACTATCCTTTAATACTATCGCCCGATTTCTACGTTTTTGGTTTCTTTCTAGCAAAGCTATCTAGCTTTCTAACTTCTATTTCTATTTTTCTATTTTTTTATCTTTTTAGCTTCAACTATCTTTCACAACATATTATTATTATTAACTCTTACAATCCAGGAAACCACTGTAGTAGCACGGTAGTAATTTTGTGAAATACAATTATAATTCTTACTTTTATTATTATTATTATCATTATTATTATCTGCTCTTTCCACACAAATTAGTAGAAGAAACTTAAAAATTTTTTAAAATAAAAACAAAAGAAAAAATAAATATATTACAACACATATATTCATGTTATATAACTTTTTAATATTTAATTAATAATATACTTTATAATTTATGTACAATTAATAATAGACATTTTGTTTTATATTTTGAGTCTGTTTTATTATAATATATATTTTTGCATAATTTAGCTAAAAATAAATAAATTTATATCCTTTCACGACTTCTAAGACAAAAAATGGTTTTTGTATGATTGATTAAAAAAAGTTAATATGTCATTGAAAATAAATACTCAAATATATTATGACGTGTGTATTTTTGCCATCCATTATTCGGGGTAAACACCCGATCGAAATAAGATAATGTTGAGAATATGTTGAGATAATATTGAGAATCCGCGCTTTCCCACTTTGGAAGGGGCGAGGGGAGGCGACTGAGCGAGCGAACATTTTATGGATATTGTGCACCATTTGTGCACGGGACAACCTACAGCTATTATTTTATTTATAAAGGAATCTCACTGTGATTTAGGAGAGGAGTGACGAGAAAATCAAAAGCTGTGGAAAAGACTCACACTATAGATGCTCCACGGCGCCTAAAATCGATACGGAACTTAGTGGGAAAAAAAACGTGCAAAATTGTCAAAATTTATTGTTCTTGAGCCTTGGTTTACAACGTTTACAGTTAGTGACAATTTCGATTTTAAAAGCGTTTCACGGGATATTTGTTTCAATTTAGATTAAAAAAAAACTGTAAGAAAGCTGTAATTTGTAAGAAGATACAATTTTGAAAGTCAAAAGGAAAAAATATCTAGAAGATTTTAAAATCAAAATTATCACTAACTGTAGACGTTGTAAAACAAAGCTCAGGAATTACAATACTGAAAATGATGCTAAATGAATACTGGAAATAATGCTCGTTCCTTTTTTTGCGGAAGCTGAGAATGTAGCAGAAATTTCTGGGTTGAATAAGAATATAATAAAACAACTGGATAACATTTCGTAGACATTGACATGTAGAAAATATATAAGGAATATATTAAATATGAATATAAATGGCAAAACATTTATCGATAGATCTACAAATTAACGAACTAATAAAGCTTGCCAAAAAGCGAATTTTGCATGATTTTTTCTTCAATAAAGATAGAGTCCATTGTAAAAGCTTATTCCTTTTGTCGGATGGAATAGCAATAGAGAAACTTTCCGTATCGGACTTTCCGTATTGAACCTCAGAAATCGGTATACTTTCGTTGGAACAAGCACACTTTTGGATTTGTTAATTACAAAGTCCAGATTAGATAATAAACTAATTGTTGATGAGATATTCGTCATACACTAGTTACAAGATGATGCTATGAGGAAAAAATCGTCTAAATATACGACTGAAAATAGCTCTTTTTCTTTAAGAAAATATACTATCAGCTTCAAAATCATCGTAAAGATATATGGAGCTGAGGAGAGACCAAAAGATAAAGCAGCTTAAGAATTGGAACAGCTTATTCTGAAAATGAAAACGTAAATATTTTCTGTCCTTGGAATAAATCGGTAAGAGCAAATATGCATCCTCCAGATCTATAGTAGCAAGAAAATCACCGGAAGAAAGAAGGTGAACAACGATCTTGCAGTCTTTGAATTTAAAGTGCGAAGCTATAATAAAGTCGTTTAGGCGTTTGAGATTTAGAATAAACCTCCAACCGCCTAAAAGCTTTTCGATTATAAAAAAAGGTGACAAAAATTGATTTTTACACTCAACCATTGGCTCAATAGCTTCTTTTTTGAGAATTCTCAAAATTTTCAGGTTACAAATCTTCTACTCTCTCTTGGGCAGACATACCGAAGGCTCTTTAACTTGCCGAGGAGGACGATGAAAGGATAATCTGTAAAACTACCTGATCCGTAGTTATTTCTTTCTATTGCGGAAAGAAAAATGCTAACCTGTCTGCAATGATTATCTGGTCATCGACTACCGCTTTCTCGACTGGTATCTGGAGCGGTAATGCTCTGAGCGACAAGCTGGTCGGCGGCTAATCCTTGCCCCTGCCTTCCTGATCGCTGAAGACCTTGTTGTAGGCTCGGGAGTTTCGAGGTGGAAGGAACAATTTGCCCTAAATGTTTAATGTTAGGTTGCTGTATTTTTTTAGAAATTGTTGACGGCGTTCTAACAATATCCCTGCTCGACTTCTCCAAGGTGGTCGCCTTCCTCATTTTTACTCCGAAGGAGTTGCCAAAAAGAAGATTATCTGCTGTGCTTTTAGCAAGTGTGTTGAGCAGGTAAAATTTGTGCTCTCCTAGATAATGAGAGACGATAGAACAGACCTCCCAGAATTTTTGCTCCCTCGTTGACCTTTCGCACCGCTAAACGTACTTCAGGGGAGAATAGATCTTGCATTTCCGATTTAAAGAGCTCTGAGATTGCTTCACCAAACGCGCACAGAGCAGTTCCCACCTGATCCTGATTTTTAGCGTTATATTCATCCCTCTTAATAATGTAATTATTTTTTAATCCAGACTTGAATTCTGGATTTAGCCTGGGAGCTCTGAAAAAATCTAGAGATTCAGGAGGAGAATATTTGTTTAACAGATAATCACGTTGCTATAAGGAAAGGTCTTTTCGTATCAAGTCGCACCATGTGTCTGAAAAATTTATTCCAGGTTAGCACCTCCATCTTATTGAGCTCCGAAGTGAACTTTTTCGCCAGAACATACTCGTCTAATTGGATAGCCTCTGGATGAACTCTGCCTTCTTGGTAGGAGGTGATTGAAAGGTTACGTTACCTTTATTCAACGAACTTAAAAAAGACTAGAATTATTTTGATTCCTCGGGAAGGCTGTGTCGTTTTTTCTGCCTATATTCTTCAAATATAGACCCAGAAAACACGTACACACCTAAGTCACTCTGGACTATTGGCCATTCCTGTGTGTGTGTCTCGCAGACTCTGCCAAATAAGAACCACTCGGGATCGGATTTCTGATCTTCTGATATTTGATCAAAATTATTCTCCAGGATAACTATAATATCGGACAAAGCCTCCGTCCGCGATTCTTGTCGACACGACAATAAAGACGAAGGAGGGAATAGTGAGCGATTCTGCAATGATTCTCCTAACCTCCTTTCGTTCTAATACTTCAATTAACCATGCTAGCTTATTTTCAAGCCCTTCAAAACGATCTCTGGACCCTGACTTATGTCTTTTTCTAGATTTGTGAGAAAATTTATCCATTCTGCTCGAAGGTGAAAATATATCGGCAAATGCTAGAAGATAGTTCACAAAGCTGTTGAGTCACGTAGCAACATGAACACAATGAAGTTTTTAGCGCGCGCGATGCAGAGGCCGCCAAAGCGCCACCTGTATTGCGCTTTATATATACTTTTAAAAAGCCTGTTGAGGTAAACGTCGCGACGAAGCGCGACTACGATTTATCCATCCGGATAAGAATTTGCATAATTGAGAATGCATATCAAAGATTTCGATATTTTATATATGGGAACCAGCAGTTGTATCAATAAAATTCTGACTATGATTTATCAAGTGATGATAACTTGCAATAAAATAGAAGGAAATAATAATTATTTAGAAAAAGTAACACCTTCAAAAACATCGCGTGCTACTGTCTGTTTACATTTTTTTATTTATGCGCATCAATCTTTATAAATATATTAGATGATTAATGTTCAGTTCACAGTTTGTCGAAAATATTAAAATCTGTTGTTTTCTTAAATTGATAAGTCTATTGTTTACTGAAATAACTGATTCTGAAAACGTCAACAAAAACTTCTACGTAAAACTTGAGTTAAAGCGACTCTCTCTCTCCCTCTCTCTCTCTCTCTTTCTCTCCGTCAAGTTAATATTATTGAATTATATTTATGATTTTTATAACATTAAGGAAATAAATTATCTTAATATGACTATTGATATTTTGATTTCCTATATAACTCATAAACAATGTTATAAATATAGTTATTGGGCTTCATAAAGCTTTCTCAATATTTAACCCGTAACCGGTACAGTGGGGTCCCAGGGCCCCCAACTAATTTTATTTTCGTGATAATTCCTAAACTATCCACTGTATGGCGCTAATATCTTCAATACCTTTCGAATAACAGTTTTCAGTGTGACAGAAGAAAAGATGGATGAGTTATTTGTAAGTAGCTGTGAATTAAATGCATTTGTTTTTCGTCTGGGGTCACAGCGACTCTATTGTACCGTTAACTTTTATGAAAATAATTTTCTTAATCTTCAGCTCAATATGACTCATTCTTCAACAAAAGAGTAAAAGCTCTTGCCTTTTAGTTAGTAGAAACTGAACTTAAAAGACGTCTTACACCTCAGTATATTCATAAGCCATTGCGTTTAATAATTTCATCTATTTTAAAAATTGAAGAAACTGAAAGATCTAAAATTATTTTGCCATCCAGAGTAAGATGTAATAAATGTCCTAGAAGTAAAGGTATGAAGTCTAAAGAAGTATATGTTAGATGCAATGTACCAGTATGCACCAAATGTGTAAGCACTATCTGTAACGATTGCATCTAAAAAAACCTTCTAAGATTTTAATATTGTATTTAATTTAACAATACTTGTTTATGTTTATTATATAATCTATAATTTGTGAACTTAAATTAAAATATAAATTTTTTCTTTTTTCGATTATTTGTCTTTTAGTGTATTTTATTTCAACACTGTCCACGTTGTGTTCATCTTATAATCAGTTAACGTTTTTTTTTTAGATTACTGAAAAACTAAGACTGTTATTAAAATAAAGGCACCAAAAGCGTCATACCACTTTGTTTTTTAAGGTTATGTCTTAATGTAAAGCTCAAAATATAAATATAAATATATATATATGTAGTTGGAAGTATCTTCTATCAGATAATATCACATTTTTATTGAAATTGTTTCTAGACTTAAAACAAAAAATGTTTTTGTAAAGCGCACGAAAATAGAGTTCAAAGAAAATGGGTGCCAAAAGCGACATACTTATTGGAAGTTATATAATATGCTGCATATATAATATGATAATATTTGATAACAAATAATTCGTTAATGCATTTAATGATTGAATAATATTCATTTTATTTAAAAGCAATATTTATGTTAGTGTTCATTGATGTATATAATTACAAATAATTATTGATAATGATTTACATTTACATTATTGCAGCAGAGTAAGTTCATATACAACATGTCACTTCACAATGTGAAGTTAGAATCAGTTTATGTTAGTCACAGACTATCGTAGCTATCGCATACTATAGATATGGCACTTTAAAACACATTCTCATAAAATTTTTCAAGTTACACAGTAAAAAAGTGATAAAGAATAAAATATTCAAAAAATATTTTTATAAAAGCTAAATGCATCTAGAACAACTTAATGTTGAACAAAAAGATAATTATCGATGTTTAGTCTACGTAATTCGCCAATAAAAATCATAGAAATAAAACTTTCTAAAATTTCTAAAATTCAATATTTGCTAATTTAGCATATAAAAGAACAAGAAATATATCAATTATGACTTTTTCATGACTTTACTGGTAAAACGAATTATATTTATAATATTACTTTCCTCTACATATGTCTAGTTATAATATTACTTTCCTCTACATATGTCTAGTTATAATATAATATTCATAAATTTTCGAACTACAAAATGTTTTTCTTTCTACCTTTTATTATCACATTAAAAATGGCAAAAATTTATTGGAATTCGCCGGACCCCACTGTAGCTTGACTAAAAAGGCACTTTACCCTTACAGGTTAAACAATCACTTTTCTCTAAGGTTATTGTACATTTCATTAGTTTAATTGCATTTCGAATATAAAAACGTTATTTATTTTAATCTTATACATACAAAAAACTATTGATTAATGAGATTAAAAAAATACAGCATAAATATTTCAGATTTGTTAGTTTTTATTTTGGACTTCCTATAGATAGATTTGATCGTGACTATTTACTCGTAATATTTAATCTCAATCTAGCTTTATTTAAAATGCGCATATAGATAGCGGATGAAATTTTTTTGTTTAATATTATTGCTAGTAAGGTTGATTAAACTAATCTATTGTACGTTTTCTTACTAATTCTAATACATGTCTAGGATCATTTTAAGACTTCGTTAATTGGTCCATCTACATATCGATTGAATTTATCTTATAGAGATTATTACATCCTAAAATTGCGACTAAGCTCGGATAATATTCGGACTAGAGATTTATGATTCACCTTTGGGACCTAGGTTGCGATCTAATTTTGCGTCATACATATAAGTAAGATACCATCAGTTGGAAAAGCGAGTCGATGGGTCTGTTCTGATAGCTCTTCGTCCTTTCGTTTCTGGTTTAATGCACTGAAATGTGCATTCGGTCTTCATGGTGGCGTCATATGCAAACTCATATCAGTAATACGAGATCGTATAATGGTGCATACGCATGAAGCAAACTCTATATTTGCAGCCTGCAAATTCTTTCATACTTCCTTTTTCCCTAAGGTCTAAAGATACCTTTATATTTGATCATATATGTTAATGAAGATTCATAGCTTTTTTGCTTCATGCGTATGCGTCATTTTATTTCCACCTTCTCGCATCACTGATTTAGAAACAGGGATTTTGCGACTGACGAGAGGTTCGCCCATATTGCCACGCGTCAGCATCTCGTTATCGTGATCGCGCCCTTCGCGAAAATAGAAGAGATGATTGAAGAGGAAACGGAATGGCAGATGAAAAATTAAAATTAAGCAGAAAGCAAGCTAATGTACACTCAGTTTATTACTAGTAATACTTTTTATTTATTGCTAATTTATTATTAATTTATTATTAATAGTACTATACTATAGTGCAAAAAGCGCATTCTTTTTGCATCTGCAAATGAACTCAGAATTGATGACATATAACTGAATTCTTTTTGAATTTTCTGTTCTATCTGGGTTGTTTTTTATCTAAAGAGACATCTAGCTACTAAAAGGTTCGACAAAGATAATAAAATAAATAAAGAGTTCACGATATATTTTAAAGGATTGGCAAAATATTTCTATGACTCAGACATACAAAAACTGATTATAAGACTTAATAAATATTTGGACATTGGCGAAGACTATGTGAAAAAAGAATTATCTTAAAAAAAGATATCTTTTAAACATGTGTGTTGTGTGAGATATCACAATTATTTTATTTAGACGTGTTATCGTAAAAAACAAGTGCAAAAAACAAGTGTTGATTAAAATACAACGTATATATATTTTTTTATATCATCAAATTCCAATTATTATTTTTATTTGCTGCTGTTAAATGTTTGAACAAATATATTACTTCGCGATTAATTTATCAATTGTATAACATTGCAGCCATAGCCTAGATTATGCTTAACAATACATTTTTGCTGTTATGCGTTAAAGATAAATAAGATATATAGAGATCACACACAGTATAATTGTATTAATTTATATATTTAAATAAAATCGAACTCAACACGACTAAATATAAGCGTATATTTATATAATCATTAATTTGTAAATTGTGACAAATATTGTGGTTCAGTTAATCATTATTTAATAAAAACAAACAATAGTTTATAAAAAAATAAAAATAAGAAAACATAAGAATAAAAAATATTCTGTATAAAGTAATAAAGTAATATAACATATAGGATAAAGGATATGTAGAATTAGTTATTTTGAAATATCGCTTATAAGCGACATAGACTCAACGCATATTTGGACGTACTTGGACGCATATGTGCAGTGCATAGCACGATATCTATACTTCTTCTATATTTATAAAGGAATAGAACATGCAATAAGAGAAGATGCGCATAATGTTCTCTCCAGCTACTAGTATTTTTAAATCCATGTTTAGGTATCTCCACAGGAAAACGACGCACGGAGAGCGCTACGCAGAGGATTACTTGAGGCTTAACTAGTGGTCAAGGGAGAAAATGCCCGATGGCATTAGCACGCAAGATCCTCTCCCCTGTCTGCCTATAATTAACTATACAACACACAGATACAGAGCTCCAGAGAGACAGATGAATCGTTGAGGACAGTAAAGGTGAGTGGAATCTGTCTATAGCCCTTATTTGTTCCGTAACTTATCATCGTAAACGTTCACCTAACCCATGCGTTCATTCATTCACACGCACGCATGCAAGTACACACACTCACATACCCACACACGCACGCGTGTGCGCGCGCGCACACACACACACATATACATACACGAAACAGATGTAAATACGACCGAACAACTTCTGAGTGGTACACCTTGGGTAATGCTAATGCCGATGGTACTGTAACTTCCAAGTTTCATTACTAAAAAAGTACTTAATCAAAAAATACATTATAGTGTTCTGCAAAACTCTCGAGATAAGCTACAAGAATATGTAATAAAAAGTTGCTACTGATTTTTTAGTGTTTTGGGATTTACACAAGAGCAAAGTTATTCTTTCCTAATTTGTTTAAAGCGCACTTTGCAATTTTAGACAAGCCGCGAGTAGAAAATGGGATTGGGGAAAGCTTTGATGGTAAATATTCCGTATATAAGTAACTCCGCTCCAATCACTTTACTTTTGAAATATGTTGTCAAGAACATCATCTTGAGTAACCTTCAAATAGTTTTAGACGGTGGTCATTGTTTGTTAAAAAGTTATCGAAAAAAAAGTTTTATAAACAGAACATAATTTTTGCACACAGTATATATGGAAATATGGTAAACAGTACACGTATATGCGCGGGGGAGGAGCTCCGCGCCCCCTCTCAAAAAAACTAACCCTTACCCAACTTATTTTCCTATTTTTGTCTCTCTCTCTCTCTCTCCCTACTTTCTCTTTCTCTACTTTCTCTTTCTCTTTCTTTACTTTCCTCTTAATACTTTTCTAATTGGAAATGTTAGTCATACATCATTCACTCATACATCCTTTTTGTTTATCTCAGCCTCTTCTTTTTCTCCATCTGTCTGCTATTATTTATATATTCTATTTTCTATTCTCGTTCTTTGTTCTTCTTCTTCTCTTCTTCTTCTTTTTCATAACTATTAGATCTATAACTGCAAAGATTGAAAACGACACAAAGCATCCGAATTCTTTATTCCTTAAATATTTTTCTATATTCAACGATACTTATCTGATGTGTTATCCTTATATCTTCTCTGAAAATATCACGGCACAAGCAATATTAAACGATATAAATATAATAAATGTGATATCGTAAATTAATCTGTTAACGTAATTAACCTCTTATGTAAATTAACCTCTTAACATGTGGACGAACTGTCACTCGTGACAGCCGAAATCGGCACGACACATATTGCGCAGCTTTATTTGTGTGTGTGAGCAGGGATCCTCACATTTCAGAAACTAGTGGTGTGTTCTAAAATTCACTACAAAAGTTGTGACAACCTTTTATTGACCAACTGTACATGTCGCTGCATATCGTTGGTATTCATAACTAGACTTCATGATCTAACGCGCCGTCAACTAATATTTCGCTTCGTAGTAGAGAGAGACGAGTTTGTCAGATAAAAAGGAATAACAATGGTAAATACGGTAGACACAGTCGTATCGAAAGATAAATATTGGTATTCTTATAACAAGTAAAGAGAATTTATATTCCTGATATACGCGATGTCCAATTTCAATATATACTGTGTATCAAAATTACGTTCCGTTTATAAAACTTATTTTTGATAACTTTTTAACAAAGAGTAACCGCTGATTAAAACTATTTGAAGGTTACTCAGGATGATGTCCTCGACAACATATCTCAAAAGTAAAGTGATTAGAACGGGGTGCCTTATACGGAATAATTATCACCAAATGTTATCATTCCTGAGTAAAGGCATGCTTTACTTTTTTAATCTTCGTGAATAGGAAGGAACATTTTGAAGCGCTTCTCGAAGTTTCACATTGCCGTTATCCTGTTTTGACTCATCTCTAAGATAAGATTAGATAGGAAATCCTCTTTCTGGAAATCATGTATATACAATTTCTAGCTTTCATACCCCTTACATATGCATTGGCAGTTGTCGCTATCGCTATATGCAATAGTTCGATGCCGAGCAGCATTTTTATTGCTGTCATCGATATAGTGCGGATGTTACCTAGAGTCTCAATAGAACTGTCATAACTACCTAACGCGGGTTTACTTTTCCTTAAAATATATTGTTAAATAAAAAAAAAAACACTATTTTTTATACGTACGAAATCTAGGTTATAGGGAGTATAACAATCCTTCAAAGTTATCTGGCAAATGGTTCTTAAGTGAATATTTTCTATAAACTATTATATATTAAAAAAATGTTTTAAATAAAATTTTATAATAATTAACACGTTTTATAACTGTATATTCAGATTTTGCAGTCATTTAATTTTTTTTATAAAATATCTCTACTTTTTTATTACTCTTGCAAATTTTAAAGTTTTTGTCAGAATAAAAATTGAAGATTATGATTATTATTATTATTATTATGACAATAACTATGATTATTTAACTATGATGATTATGGTTATTGTTCTTATAATTATTGTTTGCAATAATACGTGTAGCTTTCATGCTTCCCTCTCTATCTCTTTACTTCTCTGTCTCTCCCATTTGGTTAGATATTAAAAAAAACATAGCAGGAGTATAAATTTCTTTCTCTTATATCATATGAACCAGAGTTTTTCTCTTTTGAACTGGAGATCCGGAGATTTTCTACTCAGTCCGGGAAGTCCGGACTAAAATCGGAAAGATAGCAATCGTACTCATTATTAGGGTTCGTAATTTTACGGTTGTATTGCACCACAGGCCATCACGGCGTCTCTTGAAAATTTTCGCCGCGGTATACGAATTGCTGTTTCTGTTCGACACGACGAAGCGGCAACTTGGTTAGGCATGATGTTCGACTGAATACCTGAATTGCTATAACAGTTGTCTCGTACCGGCGCAACTTGTCTCCAAAAACGAGGGGTCGTTTGCTCTCTTGTTACCGCCCCATTCGTCACATACAAATTCGATACGGAACTCTCAACGAGATGAAAGCGTCGCTCTATATGTTGCATCGCGTCGCGTCGTGTCATGTTACGTGTCGTGTCTCGCCTCTTTTCGCTGCACACGCGCCGCGTATCGCCCCATACCGTCGCTCCACGATGTTGTCCCCTTGCGCATCGTACTGCGCTGTGCCGTGCCATGTGTGGAATTATACTCGAAAAGGGCTCTCAGATATCTCTGAAATCGATTGTCATTGTAAACACAATGGTATTTCACGTGCTGAAAAAACTCGACAGAGAATTAGTTTCTTTTCCATTTTACTATTGCTCTTGTCTACCACGTGGAGGAAAATACAAGAACATAATCGGTAACAGTTAGCTGTGAACATTCTCGAAAATTATAGTCTATTAGTAAACTCCCGTCAAAAGAGATAAAAATTTACTCTGTATAGAAGATAAAAAGTGGTACTTCTATTTTGATGCCAAAATTCAGATCACACGAGCGCAAACATATGCGTTTTAAACTACACACGTCATGTAATTATTATGTGATATTTTATTAGCAAATGTATAATAAGCAAAATCATTTTTCAAATTATGGATTAATTTTTCTTATTACGAATAAAAAATTTTTTTATTATATACTATATTTCTATCTTAATATGATATTTGATGATAGCACACGTGAAACGTAATCTTGAATTCAAACATAAAAAAGTATTAATAGGCGAATTCTGAGCGTTGCACTATAGCAAAGAAATAATAACAGGAATCGTTGGCGCCCAGTAGATGCAGAACAGTAGACGCTATATGTATACAAGATATTGAGATTTAGGTCTTCGAGTGTTTGTTTGCAAAAAAATGTTTAACTATATAAAAAATCCTTTGCCATTATATAAATTACTGAGGTGATTATGAAATATTAATGAAAAGAAATTGACCAATCAATATGTTATGCAATGGAATGTGCTCTGCTCAGTTCGAAGAGACATGTCTAGGAAATGTTTGCTAATCTGCTAACAACAACAAATTCAGATGTGCCGTTCCAAGATCACACGTGTAATGCAGGATGTCGTCGCTTGTTGCTTGCAACGTTATTCCGCCTTTTATGTTATCAGATTTTCATCGTTGTTAAAACGTTAATATCGCAATAATTATCGTGGTAATTCGCAAAATGATAAAGGATATTTTACATCATTTAACGAGTTTTACCTACACACGAGCGTTTGAAGCTATAAATGCAGACACTCCATATATGTATCCTCGGTCGCCGCCGCGAAAGCACATTCGTGATTTCTTCCATCGTATTTCGTACAGCTGCTACTCTTCTCGCGATGTTTTTTAATCGATAATTTATCAGCCTTTTATTCTCTATTCATCTCGCATGCTACATCGTGGAGACGATCAAAATATTTGGAGAGCAAAGGAGTTTGCGGAAACAAGTGTACGATTTATTGGCAAAATTTCAGGGCGAATAAAGAGTGCTCATCGTTTTACATCGTGCTTTTATATTTTTCTGGATATATGTATCAATGTTCATTCCACCAAAGTTAACGTACTCCCTTTTTGTAATACTTCCATTGTCATATTAAGGTAAATGTCCCAATAGCAATATTTAATGGCGTAATACTACAATTGCTTAATTTTATAAAAGTATGTAATATTTAATAATGTAAAAATATAATTAATTAAAAGCTGAGACCTTAAGAAGTATTATTAAGATATAAAAGACAAAATTATTAAAATTATTTAAAAAATAATCAGAATTTGCAAGAGTAGGGATGTACCAATACCCGGACAACATCCCTATTGCTAAACTCAGTTGACCCAATATCCGAATATGATAATTAAAATAAAATTTCAAATAAAATCGTCATATTTTGATTGATTTTTTTTATTTTTACCGTTTTTCATGTCCTCCAAAGCAGCATTCACGTCCTCTTGTATATATGACTTTTTTCTTATGTTTTTTGGCACAGTTATGATCTTATAAAAAAGCCATAATTTATACGGTATTAAGGTAACACTGTTCGAAGTGTTCATATGGATGCCGTTGGAAATTATATTTTAGAGGATATATAGGTATAGAGGTTATATAGTTAAAATATATACTTCAAAATTATTAGGTGGTAAACTTAGTTCCTGCGGTTTTTTGTTTAAAAAACTCATTTATTTTGACATCAAAAGCAAAAAATACATTAATCGAAGTATTTTCCCTCGCTAGCTATGCATTTTTCCCATCTTTCGGACAACGCGTAGATTCCGCGACGATAGAACAATTGGTTTTTTGATGCAATCCATTCGTCGATCCATTTTCGCACATCCTCGTAATTTCTGAAGTGTGTATCCACCAAGCCATGCTGCATCGACCGGAACAAGTAATAGTCCGAAGGAGCTAAGTCTGGTGAATACGCTGGGTGCGGGAGAACTTCCCACTCGAGCTGCATCAGTGTTTCTTTGACGGCTTTGGCAACGTGTGGTCGAGCGTTGTCGTGCAAAAGCATGACTTTACGTCGATTGCTGGCTACTGCTGGCCTTTTTTCCAACAATGCTTCATTCAGACGGTTTAATTGTGATTGATATCGATCCCCCGTGATACTTTCGTTCGGTCTGAGTAGCTCATAATAAACGACGCCGTGCATATCCCACCAAATGCAAAGCATTGCTTTGTGGCCATGAATATTTCTCTTTGGTGTGGATGTCGATGGTTGGCCAGGGTCTACCCATGATTTTCTTCGTTTAGGATTATCGAAGTATATCCATTTTTCATCGCCAGTCACTATGCGCCACAAAAAACTCTTCTTTTTCTGCCTGGCGAGCAGAGAAATAGAGATGTTTAAGCGATTCGCAATGGCATTTGCGGTTAATTCGTGTGGTACCCATTTTCTCTCCTTTTGAATTTTTTCCATTGCATGTAGACGTTTGGAAACAGTCATCGGAGTAACATTTAATGCTGCAGACAATTCTTGGAGCGTTTGAGTAGAGTTTTCGTCCAATAATGCCTGCAAATCGGTGTCTTCAAACTTTTTCGGTTGGCCTGAGCGTTCTTTATCATTGACATCAAAATCACCACTCTTAAATCGCTGAAACCATACTTGGCATGTTCTTTCCGATGGAGCATAATTGCCATAAGCTTCGAAAAGCAATTTATGAGCTGCAGCTGCAGTTTTTTTCAAGTCAAAGTAATGAAGCAGCACATGTCGAAAAAACAACTTATCACGTTCCATATTTAATCAAAAGAAAAAATAGCACTGCTCGCTTAAATGAATCTCTTCGCACTGAATTTTATTGACAAATGTCTAACCTCTAAAATGCAGCCAGTTTCAGATGTCAAAATAAATTACACCTACAACTAACGTCATCTAACTGTGAGCCGCAGGAACTAAGTTTATCACCTAATACATTGATTGATGTGTCAATATTTATTTACTCTTTAAACTTTTGTTGACAATAATTTTAAGTAACTTTACTTATAAAAATGTTTGTGACAGTTATTTCTCGATTTACTTGTTGGTACACGCGAGCACATGTGTAACGCGAGTTGCATCGACACCCGATTAGAAATTTACTCTATGGTCCTAATCGACCATAGATTGACCATAACTGGATGTCGGGTCCATTTAAGGTTATACTGTCGGATCCTGAAAAATCACGTAACGCTGCATCGTTATGAGGATCTTAATCAGGTTCATTATAATGTCCTCATCAGGCTATACTATTGAATCCCTATCACGTTTTCCATACACTACAATAATGTTAAATCAATGTTGAGAAAATGTTGAATTGCAACAATGTCAATATTGCCGTAACATTGAGAAACATTGAATCAACGTTGCACAAACCTTGATATAATGTAAAAATGTCCGCTTAAAAGTTTTCCGCGTAGCTTTCATAAAAAAAAACTAATTCTTAATTTTCTTATTACTATTAATTATTATTATTATGTTTTATAATTGCTAGGAACCGAAAGATTGTCACAAACACTTTAAACTTTCGCGAACCCTCTCCCTAAATAATTTTAAATCCGAAGCGGTATGCTGGTCATCTATCCATCCTGACTGCGTTGCTTAAACCTGACGATCGAGTGGTACGCGGTAATTCCAATGACTCCAACGATGTCTTTACAATTTATGTTTATAAAATGTATACTTACAATGTTCACAGTATATTATAACGTACCTAGCAAATACGCGCGTTGATTCTCTTATTTTATTTAATATCTCTAAAGTTTATGTGGTTATTTGCAAAATGACTTCGACATTCCTTTTAGCTTAATGTTTTTATGCATTTTTTGTTATAGATACATCTTGCGTCAGACTCTATATAATAGAGAATATTATAAAATAAAAGAATTTTTTTTTAGGGTTTACGCAAAATTGCTTAAACGCATTTTAATTTTACATATAAACAATAAGAAAAATATATATAATTATTGTATATTGTAATATAATATGAATAATATATTTGTATTAATATAATAAAATTTAATAATAATTTATTTTATTATTATTATATAATAAAACATTTTTCATTAATATTATCAATAATATAATTTTCAATGCTCCTCAAATATTGTCGCAATATTGCAAAATATCATACTTTTATATTTTTATTGTTATACTTATATTTTTTGTTGAGTATTTAAAAATTTTATATAAAATATATGTGAATTTATATTTCGATACTTTTTTATAATACTTGAAATTAAAAAAATAAATATTTTTATGAAAAAATTTAAACAAATTTATTAGTCAAATCTACTATATACAAGATTGTTACAAAAGATATTAAAAACTGATAATGCAAGTCATAATAAGTAAAATAAATAAGATCCTAAAAAGGACCTGATCAATAAAACATGAAATAATATATTAGGATAATATCATACATTAAGGTCCTAATATATATCTAATCATTATAACCTTGCAAAGGTCTTCCTTACTCGATTTTTATCAATACATGGTTAGGTTTATCATAGTAAGGATAACCTTGCGAACCACTTGTCGCGCCTATTGTTGCTAGGACGCGAGAAAAGAATTCGAGATCGGCGTTACGGGTGCGGCAGGGTGTGTGGCGGTGGGAAGGATTGCGTTAGAAATACTGTAGCCACTAGCTTTATATAAAAAGGCTTTATTTTAAACCGTATTGCTGTGTTTTATTATAAACTCCCGAATTGTTACAGTAATGCGCGAGATACGCGGCGGGTATGTACGTCACGGGCAAGAGACCGAGATATTAATTTTATCGCTGGCGGTCTTCTTCGCTCTTTTATAATATTGTTTAGCCTTGTCGAAGGGGAGTGTCTTGGCAACCAGGAAGTTATCATATTTGGTGATAGTCCGGTGCGTTTCGGCTCAAGATCCGAAATGCGGAATGTGCAAGGTGGTGCTTAATGCAGCACTTGCACATCCGCTTCCTTGTTGTAGCGCAGTCGAGACAGTTCCTCATGAAACGTTTCGTCAGCGCTAATAATATTCGCGATTATAACATCCTAGTTAGGACCTTATATATTTCAAGTATACCTAATGACAATTTCTAGTCGGGCAGGTACACGCGAGCGAGGCACGCGCGCCGACCCTGAGCACCGCTTAGACAAGACCGCTTATTCATTAACTTTAACACGCTCTCCTGTAAATCTACTTGTTGAACGCAATTTTGTTAAAGGAAAAAGTTGTTTGTTTTAGCATGGTCCATGCAAAGTATCATGTCCTGTACTCCGAATGTGGGAATTTCCGGTCACCTAGTATATATATATATACTGGGTGATCGGAAATTCTCGCATTCGGAGTATAGGACATGATACTTTCTAAAACAAAACAACTTCATTATATACATTCTTCATTATATACATATATATAATGTTATTATGATATATTGAGATGTTTCTTTAAAATTATTTCAAAGTTAACTTCAAATATTCAAACAGAACATTTTTTTTTATAAAATCGATTTCTTAGGTTACTCTGCATATAAAAGCTTTTTTAAATATGTGAATATCTGCCGACCACCAGGGATGTCGTCACCGCAACCTTTGCAGACGACACTGCCATAGTGACCATAGTGTATGAAAACCCTACAGTGGCATCCAAACGAGTGCAGATTGAGTTAAATGCCATTCAGAAGTGGACCCGAACATGACTCATTAAAGTCAATGAAAATCCACTAACGTAACCTTCACCACACAAAAGGAAACATGTTTACCTGTGTTCCTTAATGAACTTCAATTACCTTAGGCGGAGGACATTAAACGTTTCTGTTTCAATTCACGCTATTCCGACTTCTTAAATAAACACCGATTGTTACATTTTACAGTTGTTCTTTTTTTGATAAAGGTATAGAAAACAGGCGCCACTTCCGATCCACTTGACCTTGACATATGTCATAGAGATCACCCTTCTGAGCTACTTTCTGAAGATTTTAGCCGTCGGTCATAGTTTATTGAAAAATTATGAACAAAAGAAGTTACATAAAATGCGTAATGTAATTTTTGGACACCGTATACAAAGACATCAAATTTGTAGGCTAGGAAGGTATCTACCACTGCCCTAAGTAACATTCAAAAGGTTTTAACTGGCGCTCATTGTTTGTTAAAAAGTTATTCACAAAAAAAGATACATTAATATCAATACAGAGTATATTAAGTGTAGTATGTAAACGGTGTCTGTCCCTAGCTATGTAACTGGGGGGCTACACCCCCCAGATTTCCCGTAGCGCGGCGGGGGGGGGGGGCAAGTCTGTTGTACTTAGTTAAAGAATGAGAATTTCTCACAAAAGAATTGGCCTCCCCCCGTCGCGGTGCGGGGAGTCTGGGGAGCGTAGCCTCTCAGTTACACGGCTAGGGACAGGCATCTTTTTTATTTTTATTATTTTCTATTTGTAAATCTTCAAATATAATAGGAACACACACACACCGGGAGCCCGTTTGGGCGGGCGGATAAGCGCGTGTGTGTGTGTGTGTAGCAGGTACCTTCCTAGTGTACAAATTCGATGTTTTTGTATATACGTTGTCCAAAAATTACATTTATTTGATGCAAATTCTTTTGTTAATAACTTTTTAACGAACAACGAGTGACGGCTAAAACCTTTTGATTGTTACTCAGGGCCATATCCTTAACAACATATGTCAAGATCAGGTTGATCAGAGGTGGCGTCTGTTTTCTGTACCTGTTTTCTATACCTTTACCAAATCTATCATAAAACCCATGTGAACTTATGGGATCCAACTATGGGACACTGCATTCAATTCGAACATCGAGATCTTGCAAAGATACCAATCTAAAATACTACGTTATTGGTTTTATGGTTTTATTGGTTTTTATGGTTTATTGGTTTATTGGTTTTTATGGTTTTTATGATTTATTGGTTTTATGGTTTATCACCAGTGATATTTTACACAAGCATCATCTCAACAATAAGAGAAGAAATAAAAAGGCTCAGTGTCAACTACAATCGCCGCAGTTTACCATATAATTTCATATAATGTGATTTATACATAAAAATATATTTATACAATGTTTATACAATAGATATATAAAACAGATAAACAAAATTCCAAACAGAGATTTACTCTGGCATAACACATAATATTGTAGGTTAACGTGCTTTCACGGAAATTTTTATTTACTCAAGAAATATTTGTCATTATTGTAATCACAGCAACAATAAAAAAAGAGCAAAATTGCTCGTGAAACTGTTATCTGATATGAGAAGATGCATTCTTACATTTCAGCACCTGGAATTTAATCAAACTCATGTTTCATGGTGCAACGGAGTTGGTTCAAATTACAAACATTCTTCATCTCGAACCCTTGCTGTGCCTCTTTTGTATCGATGAGACACGTGTTATGTATCTTTTCGTCGATCACAAATTAAGCTAATATATTTTAGACACGAGAGACAATATTATTGATTTACAAAAACATTTACACTACAATTGATTTACACTACAAAATAATCGAATATTCGTCTTTGCTGCTTACCCATATCTGTTTCTCTGACAACCGATTCATTTGGCGTCCGTATCAACCAATCTATTCGATAACATTATAATGTTAACTCTTTGTAATATATCGAATGTGATATTATGTTCTACGACGATCGAATGTACTGGATATTCTGGAAATCGCTAAAGGATATAAGTTTGTATCAGGGCTTCCATTTTGATCCGTTTTGCGAATACACGTTTAAATGTTTAGCGTTAGTGAGCATTTAGTAAACTGTTAACGTTTAACTGTTAACTGTTAACTGTTAACGTTTAGTGAACAGCAAAATTATCTTTGTGTAGCACTATAACTAAACATTTAATTGTTTAAACAGATTCTGTGATCTATATATTAGGTGTTCCGGTTAGTTTTGAGGGATTTTGTGCAAAAAAGAAACACGTATATTTTAGAGACATTAAATTATTTTAATCAAAAATTTTTTTCACCGTTAGCTTTTTCAACTTTTTCTCACTTTTCTGGCAATAAGTGGATTCCGCGGTAAAATAAAAATATTCATCTTTCGAAGCAACCCATTCATCGAGCTATTTCTTTATTGCATCATATGTTTTGAAGTGATAAGTAAGACCGTGCTGCATCGAAATAAGTAATAATCTGAAGTAGCACAGTCTGGTGAATATGCGGCGTGCGATAAGACTTCCTATTCAAATTCCCACTGAAACAATTGATTTACCAACATTTAATGTTGTAGCTAATTCTTGAAGTGTTTGAGCTGAGTTTTCATTCAACAATGCCTGCAATTCGGCATCTTCGAACTTTTTTGGTTGATCTGAGCGTTTTTGTCTTTCAAATCAAAATCACCACTTTTAAATCATCGATACTCACACGTTTTAACTGATGGAGCAGACTTAGAATAAGTTTCTGAGATGAATCGGTTAGCTTCGGGAGCTGTTTTTCTCGAATCAAAGCAGTAAAGTAATAGATGCCGAAAATGCTCTTTATCACGTTCTATATTTAGTCGCACTAAACAGTGTGTTTATGTTTACGAATACACAGGACATGTGTCAATTTGTTTGTAGAGATGTCCTAGCTTTGACAAGATGTACCCATTTTTAAAATGTTTCCAGTAGATTTGTAGCTATAGCCATCTATAGTGAACCCTCAAAACTAACCGGAACACCTAATATAAGTATATTTGACAGCAAAATAAATAACTGTTTATACGACTACAACTAGACTTGCGATAGGGAAAGTATATACATGCGATATATATATATATATATATGTGTGTGTGTGTGTGTGTGTGTGTGTGTGTGTGTGTGTGTTACTGCTGATTGTCTTTCTTGTCTCGCACGATTGTTAGAAAAAGCCAGTAATTTTCTATTTAAAGATGTATAAACGAATAAATTGATTTAATGTGTGACGTGGTGGCCCCGAAAGGCGTCCGTCACAAGGAGCGCGACTCTGCCCGCCTAGTTTTGCGCGCGCTCAGCGTTTTGTGTCGCGAATACCGTTTGGCGAACGCGAAGTCGACATTCATTCGCAGAAAATTAGAAGAAATCTCCTCAGGTGTCCCACAGAGTAGCGTCCTGGGTCCAATTTTATATTTGTTATTTACAGCAGATTTTCCAGTCTGTACAAACATTTGCACAGCAATGTAATGCCTTGAAAGAAAGCGTATATTTTGGAATTAATTTTGCAAAAATGGATTAATCGAATATTTTGAAACATTGTATATTAATAAAGTAACTTAAACTTTATATTACTATTTTTGTTATTCAGAAAAACCTATAAATAAATATGCAGCGTATGGTTAAACTCACAACTGCAAAAAATATCGCTGCAATCGTAAAGAAAGATAGCTTTCTAATGATCTGAGATAAAAAATTAAAAAGTTTCTTAAACAATATGCTTGTAATTGGAGGATTTAAATTTTAATTTTAAATTTAAATTTTAAGCTGTGGAACAAAAATTGTAAAAACAATAGCTGTTTAAAAATAGAATATTCACATTTCGTATCTTTTTGTTATTTTGCACTATTAGAAAAAGGTATTAAGTTTAATGCTTTCCTGAATTGTTTGAGATCATTGTTTGCTATTTATAGTAAACAATCTTTTGGCAGCCGTTTATTTCACTTAGTTTCGTTATTGCGACTGCTCGTATCTGTCGAAACATCCCTGATGAGGAAAGTTATTGGTTTACACTTGATATCCTTCTCAAATTCGTTTTTCAAAGATTTTACATTTATTTCATCGGTACGCGTTTCATCGAGTTTGACTAACAACAAACCTTATCTCTGAGCAACGAGTAGAGACCTGGCCGGGCAGCCTCTCGGGATAACCACCAACAAGTTCAGATCACGGACGCGTCGCTACTACGAAGCATTTCGTATTTAGGTGTATTATTTCTGTCTTATTTCCGCTTTTGGGATGATTCATGTCTTATTTTCGTTTTTGGGGTGATTTGTTTCTGGGCTGACATCTGCGATGGAGGCCAGCCTCAGAAATGCCTTGAGATCATTGATCCTGATCGTTTGTTCTTATTGATTTTTCACCTTAGTCGTTTCCAATATCCTAACCGATCGGTGTCGCACTTTCCTCCTCTGCCTCCCGGTGACCATCAAATAATTATATTCATACCAAACAACCCGATGCTTCATTGCACCCGTCGGCCGATCAAGAGACGCGGTAGCGTCTCGCGCCAAGTGAATGCACGAAGTGAGGAGCGGCGTGAGACCGGTCGCGTATAACTTACGCCGACCAGTCTAGTTCAGCGCAGGTAAGATTTATCGTTTGGCTATAACAGCTAATCGGACGAATTTCTGCATAGGCTTTATTGATTTCCTGGGGTCAATTTGCTTAATCAATCTATCTTTATATTTGTCCCACTTAGTTCATGAGAGGAGATATTTTAGTGGAAAGTCCGAAATGACAAAATTTTCGATTAAAAAACGTTCTATTGTCAATACAAATGTCCATCTCAGCCTTTCTCCATCAGAGGTGTCACTTAGCGGCGCAATCAGCGAGGCATGGACCACGTGGTTAGGTCGTGTACACGTATTGGTGTCAAAAGACGCGGTAGTATCTCGCGCAAAACAAGAGTCGCGTAAATGAGAGGGAAAATGTCATCCTCTCTTTCTCTCTCTTACTCGCTGCCGCGACCGTTTTTCAAAACAGCGAATGAAAGAGAAGAAGAGAATGATATTCTCGCCCTTACTCGGCGTTTCGAAGCAACTGAGCGCTCGCATCGCACGTATAAGCCGAACATCTATAGAATAAATATAGTAGTACTTCTGTTAAATTGATACGCAACTCTCGTAAAATTATAATTATTTATGAAACTTTATGTCAAATTTGTGTTTAATAGATATTCAATCATTGTGTTTAATAGATATTCAATCATTTATGAAAAAAATATGATATCCGAACAAGTATATCTTTTTTTAAAAAAAAGTGAAAAAAGACGCCAATTTCACGCGCTTGCCTGCACGAGTAGAATTATACAAAAATTAATGTTTCTATAAAAAATATTTTATTTGTAAAATAATATATTTAAAAATGTTAATAAGAAATATTGTTGTTTAAACTTCTATTTTTTATAAAAAATGTGATATCAGGTAGTTAAGCTAAGTGAAAATAATTCACGTGTTTCCTTACATGAATAGAATTATATAAAAGCAAATATGTTCATATATGAACATATTTGCTTTTATATAATTCTATTCATGTAAGGAAACACGTGAATTATTTTCACTTAGCTTAACTACCTGATATCACATTTTTTATAAAAAATGTGATATCAGGTAGTTAAGCTAAGTGAAAATAATTCACGTGTTTCCTTACATGAATAGAATTATATAAAAGCAAATATGTTCATATATGAACATATTTGCTTTTATATAATTCTATTCATGTAAGGAAACACGTGAATTATTTTCACTTAGCTTAACTACCTGATATCACATTTTTTATAAAAAATGTGATATCAGGTAGTTAAGCTAAGTGAAAATAATTCACGTGTTTCCTTACATGAATAGAATTATATAAAAGCAAATATGTTCATATATGAACATATTTGCTTTTATATAATTCTATTCATGTAAGGAAACACGTGAATTATTTTCACTTAGCTTAACTACCTGATATCACATTTTTTATAAAAAATGTGATATCAGGTAGTTAAGCTAAGTGAAAATAATTCACGTGTTTCCTTACATGAATAGAATTATATAAAAGCAAATATGTTCATATATGAAATATTTTACATACATACTAGTACTTTTAGAAAACATAAATCCAAAGACGTTAAAACATAATATTATTTCTACTTTCTACGAAAAGGATGTTCCTTTTTTCTTTTCTACGAAAAGATAATTAGATAAAAAAAAATTAAGAATCATACAAAAAACATTTGGCGTGCCTATGTCGCAATAAGGTGCATTGAATTTTACAAATTGGTATACAAAATATTATTTGGAAAATATATTTAAATTATTTATATACCCGGGCACGCCAATGTTTTTTGTATGACACTTAATTTTATTTTTGATCTAATTATCTTTTAACATCTCTTTCGTAAAAAGTAGAAATAATATTATGTTTTAACGTCTTTGGATTTATGTTTTCTAAAAGTATGTATATGAAATATTTCATATATGAACATATTTGCTTTTATATAATTCTATTCAGTAGGGAAACACGTTATTTTCACTTAACTATTATTACTTAAATTATTATTATGATGACATTATTTATGATGTTTATTTTAATTTCGCGATTAAATTCAGGTTTAAGATTGTTGAAAAGTATCTCATTTTAGTACCAAAATGCGTTTGATTATTTATACACTGAAATTTATTAATTCTTTTTCTTGTGACTATTGATGTAATGGAATGCTTTGCATGCCAGCAACAACATCCTTTCATTAGTCTGTTTAATATTACTTGATTTGTGATCAAATTATCTTAATTGCGAACAATTATAGATATTAGAATAATATCGTAAAATCTTGGAATTATTAATAATTTTATTCGCCTCTTGGCTGAAAAATGATGTATTTTCTATCTTTTCTTATATTTTTTATTTTTTTATTATATTTCTTTGATATATCTAAATTATTATACTTTTTGATATATTAAAATATGTAATTTTTTTCTTAAAAATTTATAAGAGAATTCCCTACAATGTTAAATTTGTTTTTAAGAAAATAACAAATTTTTAGATAAACTTTCGTTTTGCTTTATAATGTAATAAAATGAAATAGGTAAGTAAATATTTGCGATTATTTTTGCACATGATTCTATTCTAGACTTGAAAATATATTTATAATTTTTATAGATTTCATTAGTATTTTTATTGAATATAAATAAAAAAGCGAAGACAGCAACAATCCCAGTGTGTCAAATTAAGGTGTTCCACATAATCGTTTGTGTGCTACATGTGAGATTTAAAAATCTCCTATATATCTTCCATATATCTTCTACATATATATGTCTTTTTAAAGATATCCTTTTATTTAATTTTTTGTTACTCCAACAAAGAGATCTAAGTGACTAGGCTTACTCGCTAAAAGTTACTTTTAGGCAGCTATTGTGTAAGATGGCTATACTTATGCAAGAATAATCCAACTCATAAAATTATGATTTTTCAGTTTTTATTTTCCAAGTCTTATAGGTGTTTAAAATAAATGGTTAATGGTGTTTAAAATTAATTAAAAATAGTTTTTTTTCTACTAATTGCGTTATTTTTCATTCTTTACGGCTAAGCTTTTTAAAATATCTTGAAATATCTTGTAAATATCTTGAAAGAGAAGAAAATTGACGATATTTGATTTCTTAAACGATTGCGAAGAATTGCATATTTTGTATTTGCATTTACTTTACATTCTCACTCAATCTATACTTTTAAAATTATGTATAAAATTTTTATCTTCATTTTTCTCGAAACGTGCTTCATGTGAATTGGATCGTTCTTGCATAACTATGGCAAAATTATCTTTGGAGACAATTTTATCATAATTTCATCATTTCCACTAGACCCTTTGTCAGAAAAAAAACTTGTACGCCTAATGATATTATTGTGCACCCCGCAGGTGCCATCCTACGGGAGTCAATATGTATAGTTAACGACGAGGAATTTCGAATGCACTTTGAGATGGTGCGCGACTCTTTATATTCCGACGGACGCTTGCAGAACTTGAAGATAATGCGTATGAGTGAAATTTTAAACGCAAGAAGCGAGCAAGTCCTATGGTAAATAGAAGAGACGGCAAGTTGACAATTTTTAAGACACTCGCATTCACGCACTCACAACTTATCACAGGCTCGAGTATCAGCTCGAGTATCCACTATGGTCGGCGAATTTCAATTTCCTGTCAAATGCGCCGTGAAGAAACTAAAGGCGTCGCTCAGCATTCTCGTTACGACGATTACTTACGACATTCGTTACATACAGTCTGTTTGATAAGAGCGTGTCCGGCAAAACTTGATAAGTAATTTATTGAAATGATTTGGAATAAAATATATACATACTATTTAGTTAGAACTGTGATGTTTTATTGTTAATAACTTGTCCAGTCGCCTTAATTATCAATAATTGTCTAGCATCTCCGAGATATGCTTTCAACTAATTTTATGGCATATTCTTGAGGTACAGATCTCCATATTAATCAAATTTGTCGAACTAACTCCTTGACTGACTAAATTTTTTTTCCACGAAGTTTAAACTTTATCAAGGACCAAACATTTCCAATAGGATTTGCATTCGGTGATTACAAAGGGGCCAATTTAGTAATTCAACACCATTTTCATGTTTCCACGTGGTACAAAGGCGACTTCGATATTTAGAATCATTGTCCTCTTGTAGCATCCATTTTTCATTTTTTCTTATAAACCACGTTTGGGCAAATGGTGATAAACTCTTTTCATAAATTTTGACCATTTTACTCTTACGCTTATACACTCACCATTCAGCGGCTGTTTGCCTTATACGGCAGTTGCATAGGAAGGGAGTTTCGTCCAAGCAAGCATTATATGTCTTTTGTATTTGCAGCACAAGGTTGTCTAGATGAGACGAACTTCCTAAATTTCTTGAAGGGAAACTTCACTTAAAAGATAGAGTAACCGCTTCAAACTGGAATTATTTCTTACCTATACACATTCTCTATTCCGAATCGTCGAGTGGATATTTCTATTTCAAATTGAAGAGTGAATTTGATATACTTCACTCTGTTATAAGTTAAATTGACTTTAATCAATTGGAATATGTGTTCATATGGAGTCACGATACGCTCAAAGTTTGGGTAAAACATTCATTTTTGCGATCTCGTGAAACGGAACCTTCATTTCATTGCTTTGAATGAAAGTACCACCACTTTTCACTCACCTTGAGATTCCACGCTAAGAAATTTAAAGAGGAAGTAGCATTGTTGACTACGAGGGACATTGGTGCACGGTCGGTTTCACAAATTTGTAGTAACAAATTAATGTTTTGAGTGTTATCTATATCTACATCTATATAGAAAATTTATAAATGGGCTTTTTCATTTAGAAATTCACATCATTAAATCGTTTAGAATCAACATGATCAATCAAAATAATCAAGATCTTTTTCGTGTTAATTGAATGAAGAAAATCAGTGATTACGAATGACAACGTGGCTATTGGTTCATTTACAAACGAGAAAGAAAATGGAAAAATCCATTTAGAATGAGGATTCTAAATGACAGAGATTCTATTTTTTGTCAAACGTTTCGTCAAAGATTTATTTGTTTTCCGCTTTATATCAGAAACATGAATAAAACACATATTAAATACTTTGAGTATTTATAATTATTCATATCATATTAATATTATAATTATATCGTAATCATATTAATACAACGATAATATAATTGCTTTATAATTACGAATATCTAAAAAACGTACACATTATTATAAATATCATTTCGGTGATTATCATCTTTATCATCATCATCATGACGAATATTGGCATTATCAACGTTATTATAATGAATATAGTCATTATATAACATTATTATTATATAATATTATCATTATTATAACTATCATTTCCATGACCATTATTATCATCAAGAATATTAGTAAATTTTTCAAGAAATTTGCAACTTTCTAGATTCGTAATTTGTGACCTCGCATTGTAAAAAAATTTGTGTTAAATTAGACTTATTTTCACACATCTCATTTTATTCAATCTAATTTCTGTATTAATTTAGTGCAGGGCAAATGTCTTAATAAATAATGCAAACTATGTGTACACTCAGAGGCAGGTATGGTGTCCCTCGGCGGGCCCGTATATGACTGTCAAACAGTCGAAAGCGACAACAGGCATATACGGAGGGCGTACTGTACGTCTTACGTACAACGCGAGAGAAGCGAAGAAGGAACGTAGGGGAAGTGGTGGGAGACATTCCGATGTTGTATTCTTATCGCACATCATCCGATGGAGAGAGAAAACATCAGCAGACGTTACCAGTTGTTAGTGGTGTCCTCAATAGCTGTCTCACTCACTCAACACTTGAATGCAGAGAATATGAGCGAGACAGCTATAGGGACACCGCGCTGTCTCTATAAGTATCTCACTCGCTCTAATATTCATGTATCACGCTTTCCTCTTTTCTCCTTAGCAGAAATGCACGTTGTGCCGATAAATGACACCAAACGACAAAATTTAACTTTTTTGTTGTTGTACGAATGTGAATAGTTATTTCCGATGTATTTTTGTCCGCTGAGTACAAATCCTTAGTCCAAATTTGGTTACTGCGTTACATTTTTGAAAAAAATACATTGGAAATGATAGACATATTTCGTCAAAAGGTCATTAAGATGCGTCCGCATGTAATATTGAAATGTTAAGATCTTTGCAAAGAATGAATTTTGCCGGCATATGAAAAAAATCATCTGATGCTATAAACATTTCAGTAATATTGCCGCATATTCTGATGTTAATGGTAATGGACCAAAATATTTCACAATTTGACACATCCTACGGAATAGAATAATTTTTTTCTTCGTAAATTTCATGATAACTATCAGTATATATATATCAGTATATACTCAGTATATACTCCATATCTATTATTTTCAAAAGTAAGAAAAAGTATCTTCAAGAAAAACTTGCTTTAATTGGAAACTTGTATTAATTGTTTCTTTACATTAAACCTACATAACACGAAAAAACGGCTCTTACATGCCTACTGTTTATATTTAGAATTAAATTGATTTTTATAAGAGCCTTATAATATTATTAGTTCTTTCTTATTTTTTTAATTTGTAAGAAAACAACGATATTTTACAATTTTTATCATAAGATTTATGAAAAGAATTCATTCCACCTAGTATAGTACGTCAAATTAGCACGGGAACACAATAAGTGTAATAAGCTTTAAGTCACAAGAAATTGGCAAACCTCATTTAATTATTTTTGTAAAAGTCGACTAGGATTGTTTAATTTTTTAATGCTTAAAGCTTACTACACCTATTGTATTCCAGGTCTTAAGCGATTTAAAAGAAATGCATGGGTAACTTTGAGTGCTTAGACTTCGAAGCGTTTATAGCGTGCAATAGATCGCGCCCTATGTTGGAACTGTGCAAAAAAATCTGTCTCTTTTTAAAATTGTAAAGAAAAGTCTATACTTTATGGTTATATACTGATATATCTATACTGATGGTTATCATGAAATTTACAAAGAAAAAAATTTATTCCATTCCGTAGGATGTGTTAAATTGTGAAATGTTTGTCCATTACCATTGACATCAGAATATGCAGCAATATTACTGAAATGTTTATAGCATCAGATGATTTTTTTCATATGCCGGCAAAATTCATTCTTTGTAAAGATCTTAACATCTCAATATTATATGCGGACGCATCTTAATGACCTTTTGACGAAATATGTCTATCATTTCCGATGTATTTTTTTCAAAAATGTAACGCAGTAACCAAATTTGGACTAAGGATTTGTACTCAGCGGACAAAAATACATCGGAAATAACTATTCACATTCGTACAACAACAAAAAAGTTAAATTTTGTCGTTCGGTGTCATTTATCGGCACAACGTGCATTTCTGCTAAGGAGAAAAGAGGAAAGCGTGATTCATGGATATTAGAGCGAGCGAGATACCTATAGAGACAGCGCGGTGTCCCTATAGCTGTCTCGCTCATATCTCTGCATTCAAGTGTTGAGTGAGTGAGACAGCTATTGAGGACACCACTAACAACTGGTAACGTCTGCTGATGTTTTCTCTCTCCATCGGATGATGTGCGATAAGAACGCAACATCGGAATGTCTCTCACCACTTCCCCTACGTTCCTTCTTCGCTTCTCTCGCGTTGTACGTAAGACATACAGTACGCCCTCCGTATATGCCTGTTGTCGCTTTCGACTGTTTGACAGTCGTATACGGGCCCGCCGAGGGACATCATACCTGCCTCTGAGTATACATTGTACGTATAAAATATGTTACTAAGAAAGTATATGTCACATATAAATTCAGTTATTTTAACACTAGGAATAGTGAATATAAACTCAAGATAGTAGAATAAAAATAACACAACGACGATATGTTAAATTAACGAGTATGTTAAAAATTCAACACAAAAATTTTTACACAGATCGCTTTTAACACAAATATAAAATTTTCATCGTGCGAAATCTTTCAATATGATTTCCAACAAATGTTATATAAATTTTCAATTTCGGCATCGATGATACTTGATTCGCCATTTTAAATTCTTAATTGTTGTAATATATTAACAATTAACAATTTCAAAATATGTGTTCACATGCGAATCTTTATACAAATAAATTTATAATGGTAGATTTATTCATATTTATAATGTTTTATGGTTCAAGGCGGCCATATTGGATTCATTATAATTAATTTCGTAATTTTGATATTAAATTCATAATCTGCGACATAAAAAAATATATGAAATACTTAATTTAGTACAAATTAGTTAAAAACAGTAAATAATCTTTGTTTTTCAACCGCTATATGCATTTGCAATTTTGAAAAAAAATCTAGTTCAAAAATCGGTACCATTAACTTTTTCAAAATTTAATAAGCTTTAATTAAAAACATAAAACATTAAAATCGAGTAAGATTTGAGGGCATTAGACAATCTCAAAACATGATTTTTTGTTTTCCCCCACCGCGACCGACGCGCGATTTTGCGAGCATAGCCTATCGATGTTCACACACACTATAGGTTCCGTTCTGCCGGAATAACCAAATTGAACTTATTTTATCGCGATCAGATCGCTTTTAATACTAATATCTAAGCGATCTGACCGCGAGTTACCGTACTGAGTCACTCCGGCAATAACAATATCGTTATTGTTTTCGGAAATATATTTATTTTTATTATTTTTAATCCTCGATTTTTCTCCTCTTCTAAATTCTTTCTTCCAGCAAGCACAAATTCTGCAACTATTTTCGAAAACGATCGAAGGTGGCGTTCGGTCGTTACAAAGAGGTTCGAGCACGCAGGTATATAAATCTCGGCTAAGCCTGAATCCTGATCAGTTCAGTTTCATTCGTTCAGTCGAATGAGCACGTTCATCCACTTTCTAATAAAACTGCAAGTATTTATTTAAAAATTGTATTGTTGTCTGCTATAGATTTTTGTTCGCATAAATATATTATCGTTTATGATAAGATAAACATAATTGGCAAAGTACTGTCAAACTTCACATCGTAGACATCTACTTCCAAGTCAACATGAATCATTCCGAAGAAATTCCTGCGAAGATACATTCCGATTCGAAAAACTATTGCTACCACAAGAAAATTCCGAATGTTATCTGTTTGAAGCCGCTGGAACCATTTGAGTTGTTCATTATGGAGATAACAGAAAAAGAAGAGGAAGAAGATAATAGATCTCATATGTTGTGTTGTGACTTTAAAAAAGACGTGACAATTTTTCTTACTCAATTTAAAGAAAATGGACAAGATTTTAATATGAATAATATGAATAATAGAGAAATATTAAATTCAATTAAAACTAAAAGAGCTTATCCAATTTGTAAAACGAACATACAGACTAAAAAGAAGTGGCACTGTAGGGTGTATGACTGGGGTGAGTACTTTCTAATTGACTTTTTACAGCGTAATCTATAACTATAAAAGCATAAATAAAGAGTATTTTAAAAAGCAGTATATATCTCTCGTCGATATCCGAAAAGAACACTTTTGTGTACATTTGAAACTGGTTATCTCAAAACCTACGTAACGTATTACAATTGTGCTGATCTTATTTGATAGATAATTTAATTTTCTACAAATTTAGTTTCGGTATTTTTATTAAATAATCCAAGCTTCTCTATGTATTTGCAAAAATATATATGAACCGAAATTTTTAGACACTAATTTTTTAAGTAAACATTTTTTTACCTATTTATAGGAAATTTTCCGTTTAAATTTAAATTTCATTTTAATGTCTGGTCGGAACTTTCAAGCCTTCTTCTTGTATAATAGACTTTAAATACATCCTACTAGTTCCGTAGTAAGAAGTTTAACAATAATATTTTTCATATCTACATTCTCGTATTTCCATTTATTAAAACTGTACAAGGAAAGTATGTTATATAACAATTACATAACATATTTCTGTTATATCTCTAATATAGCTAATCTGTATAGTCTAACAATATTTCTATAAGAATGCATATTGCATGATGTTATACTATTCATTAGACTTAACATGAGTAGGGGAACCTCTCCCAGTATCGGCCACCTAATAATTTTTCTTTATTGTTTAATAATGAAATGGCCAGCAATAAATCTGATCAAGTTAAAAGAAGCCTAATACAGTATTGTTACAATTGCTTTGAGTAAACATGAAGAAAATCAGTGTGTATGTCCATTACAACAAAAGATATAATTTTTACAAAACCTCAAATTACAAAAACTGTTTCCCAGTAAAAATTAACTTATTGCTTAGAAATGAGAAATTGTTACCTTACAAATACACATACAAACTTCAGTGAGACATTATAAAACTTTAATTAACAAAAAGAATACATAAAGAAAATTTTATACGATAAACAAATAATCCTACAAATCAAAGTTATAAATGTCCAATCAAGATATTAGAAAACTTCAGCGGAATCACAATCATTTCGCTACCAGTTCTTATTGCTCTTACTCTATCTCCCAACGTGTTTCTTGGAATAGCAAACTGCGTTGAAGCTTCCCTGACGCTTAATTTTCCTTCCATAACCATTTGAATAGCCCCTTTCATGTTTTCTGGTAACCATTTCCCTTTACTTTTGCCTTCCATTATCGATAAAATAGTTCTGGAAAGCAAGAAAAACCGATATTGTAATTATAAGATAAATTACTTTTATGGCCGGTACTGGGGAAATGACACGTGGCCGTATGTGGTATTAGGCAACATACACGCCAACATAAATGTATTAATAATTTAATCACATGTCTTCCAATAACGCTGTTACTATTGCTATCTATACTTTATCTAACTACAAATAAAATAAATATGAATCAATGGAAATCAACTCACTAGAGAAAGAAACATAAAGATTGAAAGTTTAGCAAATACAGGCAGAAAACGCAATAAAACTTTCTCTTCACAGCAGCTCTCAAACAACTGAACACAGGCGCGAGGAATTCTGAAGGTTATCGCTTTGTCATTGTATCTAAGTAGTAGACACAATAAGCATCTGCCATTTAGCGGCGTTTCGAAAAACCACGTGGTGGCCGGTACTGGGAAATGGCCGGTACAGGGAAAAGTTCCCCTATGCATGACAAGTCAGACATATTTAGTATTGAAAGAGTATTGTATATCTCACTGAATTAAACAATATTCTTTTATTCTATTATTCTTCATTGTTCCAGATGCCCTTTGGCTCTATCTATATCGAATATGCGACAGAAACAAAGACATATTTCCTTACGCTGGCATTCTACTTAGAAACATGCAAGAGTACTTTGTTCATCAAACTAAGGAAAAGGAACCTAATAATCGTATAAGCATATTTTACTACCATCATCATTCAACGACTAAAATACTTCTGATGTCTGGAACGAAAATCTGTATAAGACATTATAAATTTGATCCAGGAAAAAAAATATATGTTAGTATGCAAAGGAGCGACTCAGTAAATGTGATTTCGATGATTTCATTTTATCATGGTAAGCATCAATATTATCGACATATAAATATATCGATTCATCAAATGCGGCCGATATTTTTTTACTTATACATTTTACTATATTTCGCCAGATTTTTCTTTAAAAGCCTTTTCCGTGGACGTTGTTTTGAAAAGGATAACAGCGAACAGCATATTGACGAAGGAGGATTTAGAGAAATTAAACTTACCAAGAACCATACTTCAAGAAATGATAAGAAAAGGATTGCAATTATTTCGCCACTTGCAATGATAATTGTAATCATTTGAATTAAACATAATTGGCAAAGTACTGTCAAACTTCACATCGTAGATCAGTACTTCCAAGCTAACATGAATTATTCCGAAGAAATTTCTGTGAAGATATATTTTTGTCTGAAAAATTCTTGCTAAAAATTCTACAAGATAAAAATTCTGAATGTTATCCATTTGAAGCCACTGGAGCCATTCGAGCTGTTCATTATGAAGATAGCGGAAAAAGAAGAAGAGGAAGATGATGATAAATCTTATATATTGCGTTGTGAATTTAAAAAAGACGTGATAATTTTTCTTACTTAATTTAAGGAAAATGGACAAGATCTTAATATGAATAAAATGCGTAATAGAGAAATATTGATTAAAACTATTAGAAAAGAGCTTATCCAATTTGTAGAACGTACAGAGGGACTAAAAAGGAGTGGCACCGTAGGGTGTATGACTGAGATGAGTACTTTCTAATAAACTTTTTACAGCATAATCTATAACTATAACAGCATAAATGAAGAGTATTTTGAAAAGCTATATCTCTCTTTCTCGTCGGTACCCGAAAAGAACACTTTTTTTGTACATTTGAAACCGGTTACCTCAAAACCTATGTAACGTATCACAATTGTGCTAATCTTATTTGAAAGATAATTTAATTCTCTACAAATTTTGTTTCGGTATTTTTATTAAACAACCTATGCTTCTCTAGTTATTTGCAAAAATGTATATAAACCGTGATTTTTAAACATTAATTCTTTAAGTAAGCATTTTTTGATCCATTTATAAGAAATTTTTTGTTTAAATTTAAATTTCCTGTAAAATCTTAATGTCTGGCCGGAATTTTCAAGCCTACATCTTGCATAACAGACTTTAAATTAGTACGTTCCGTTGTCAAAGAAGTTTAACAGTAATATTTTTTGTATTTACATTCTTGTATTTCCATTTATTAAAACTGTACAAGAAAAGTATGTTATATAACAGTTACATAGCATATTTGTGTTATACTCCTAATATGGTTAATTTGTACAGCCTAATAATATTTTCATAGGAATGTTTGGGAAATGTGTGAGTGATTAGGAGCAGGGGATATTTTTACTCAGTTCCCTGTTTTTTTCTTAATAACAATATTTGTTTGGTTTAGATGTTATTACAGCGTTTTTCTGTGCGGACGCTTATGCAGTATGTATGCTTGTTGCGTAGTTGCAGTCGTAGACATCTGTGCAGTGTGGACGCTTGTGCGACATGATTGCATTCGGGGACGTCTGTGCAGTGTGGGCGCTTGTGCGGCGTAATAGCTTGTGCAGCATGAATGCAGTCGTGAACGTCTGTGCAGTGTGGACGCTTGTGCAGCGTTATTGCAGTCGTAGACGTCTGTGCAGTATGGACGCTTTGGCAGTATGGTTGCTTGTGCAGTGTGTATACTTGTGTTGCGTGGAAAGCTTGTTGACGCATGGAGAGTTCGCCGTTGGGCATGTATTACAATGCCCTGGAGGAGGAAGCACGTGTCTCAGTGTCTTTCGCCGCTGGGTACATGTTTCAATACCCTGGAGGAACGCGTGTTGCAGCGTTTTGCCGAAAAGGAATACATGTTGCAGTGCTCCGTGTGGCGCGTCTTTCAGCTCCGTGATGTCTGCTCGACCACCCATTGGGGCTTTCTCTTATAGGCCCCTTGGTGAGATCTTAACTTTGAGCACAGCGACTCTGCCGCGCGACGCCTAGTAGCGGAGTCGCGTTACCGATCATGGAGTCCATTACCGATGGAGTTAAACAATACAATTCATAACGAAATTTTGAATAATAAGTAACGATGGAGAGACATTAGTGACCGGTGCTAATATATTCCCGCGTCTCTAATTTACGTAACTAACGCAATAAAACGTAACTAACTGTGCATAACAAATTAAACGTAAGAAATCGGTCGATGAGAAATCGATTAAACAAAATATCAATCATCGCTTATTACATTTATTTATCACATCTTTACATTTCAATTTAAATGACTACAATCATCATTGCAAGTGGTGAAATATTTACAATCATTTTCTTATCAATTTTCGAAGTATGATTCTTGGTAACTGCAGTTCTCTAAATCTTCCTTCATCAATACGCTGTTCCTTGTTATCCTCTTCAAATCAGTGTCCATGGAAAAGGCTTTTAGAGAAAAATCTGGCGAAATGCAGAAAAATGTACAAGTAACAAAATATCAGCCGCGTTTGGTGAGTCGACATGTTATTGATGCTTACCGCGATAGAATAGAATCATCGAAATCATATTTATTGCGTCCTTTGCATACTGATATATATTATTTCTTCTCGATTGAATTTATAGTGCCTTATACAGATTTTCGTTCCATACATCAGAAGTATTTCAGTTGTTGGATAATGATGGTAGTAAAATATGCTTATACGATAATTAGGTTTCTCTTTCTCAGTTTGATGAACAAGTTATTCGTTTATGTTTCTAAGTAAAATGCGTAAGGAAACATGTCTTTGTTTGTGTCGCTATTCGATATAGATAGAACCAAAGGGCATTTGGAACAATAAATAGTCTCTCAAGTCATTACTTAGGTAGTAAAATCACGATAACATCGAAGTGACAAGAAAATCTGTTCAGTTTGACCTAGCATATAGTGGCAGACGTCGTCATTATAGCTCACCTACAACATGATATGTGATTATTTTTAAATTTCTTTGCATAAATTCAGCAACTGTTTCCGAAAACGATTGAGGATAACGTTCGATCATTACAAGGAGGAGCGAGCAGGCAAATATATAAATCTCGGCTAAGCCTGAATTCTGATCAGTTCAGTTTCATTTGTTCAGGTCGAATGAGCACGTTTTTCCACTTTTTAATAAAACTGCGAGTATTTATTTAAAAATTATATCGTTGTCTGCCATAGATTTTTCTTATTTATAGACTTATTCATAGACATTATTGTTATAACGCGTATAAAGAGAATACTGTTCGAAAAGAGGAAAATTACTGAAAGATTCCCGAATACTTTTAGAACGAGTAACACACTTAGTTTATTTTTTAAAAACACTAAAATGCGAGAAAGCAGCGAACAGTCGCAGGAATGACTGTAAATATCAGGCATGTCAAACATGAAGAAGGCAGCGGATAGCCGCAAGAGTCGCAGGAGACAGTGAACGTCTACGATTGGATAGGACGGCGGATAGCCGCAGGAGGCGCAGGATGCAGGAACGCCGACGTCGGAAAGGGCGGCGGATAGTCGCAGGAGGCGCAGGATGCAGGAACGCCGACGTCTGAGAGGGCGACGGATAGCCGCAGGAGAAAACCTGTGAATGTATCTCTCTTTTCCCCACTCGAGGAGAATGCCAGCTCTTTCACTTTTACTCTTGACGGAAAATCTCAATATCGATTAGCAAAACGTGATAACGAATGAGATGCACCTCGCAATAGCTAAAGAGAAACTGAAACTCAGATCGTACCCGGAGGAGAGAGAACAATGAAACTCCGGGACGATCGCCCCTTGACAACGTAACAAATTCTCGCAGTTCCTCGGTTACGAGGACTTGCTACGCCGAGGAGATAGCTGACTATCAGCTTCTAGAATATTCAGGCTTGTTGCTAAGCCGGAATCTCGACATTTCCGCTACAATTATCATAAATTAAACTTATTCTTAAATCATCTTGTGCAAAATATGCAAATAATAATGCAAATAAATGATCTAATTTTAAAATAAAATGAGATCTGTACCATATTATAAGAAGTAGATGTTAATTCTACATAAAAGACTAAAAATCTAAATTAAATAAAAAGTTCTTGTCAGCAGCATGTCAACAATACGCACAATTAGTACGTAACATATATATATATATATATATATATATAT
>NW_022639453.1:3276748-3278330 GCF_010583005.1 Odontomachus brunneus
ATATATATATATATATATATATATATATATATATATAAAGAAAATAATCTTAAATAAAATTTAAAATAAAAAATAATCAAAACTCTTAAACTGAAAAAGTTTGATTAACTCAGAGTATTCCTTTTTTGAGATTCCATGTCCTATTGAAATGCCGTTAATTTCTCTCCAAAGCGCGGATGGTCGATAGATGACAAAATGTCATGACAAAATATAATTTGTCTCACATTCTCTGAGATTTGTATCACATATAAGACGCAGTCAGCGTATGTGCACGATTTATATTCGAATCTTTTCGATTCAAAATTTTCAAATTATCTGGATTTGAATCATAGAGATTCAAATTCGAAACGAATCGAATTTTACCTGATTCGATTCGATTCGAATTCGAATAGTTCGCACATCTAGTCTTAACTCTCTTAAGTCATAGTATATTATATATAATACACCTTTTTTAAAGTAGTTTTTACGAATTTAAACTAATTTGTAGAAACTCGATAAACGCGGTAAATGTGAATTTATTGTGAAGTTAAAATGTTCCTCTAACAGAATCATCTGCATAGAACATTAAATTTGGCAAATTTAATTATTCATAAACAAATTAATAAAAAAATATGATATTTTCTTAAAAATTTATTTGCCAAAAATACAAAGTAAACTTATGGAAAAAATGGCTTGGTTGACGCTTTTGAACTGTAGATGATGACACAACCTCAAAAATTTCAAAATTCAAGATGTTGAACTCAATATGACGAGTTAAAATACCAGCAATCTGGATAAGTTATATTTCTTTTCCTAAATGAGTGAAGTTGAGTCTGTGAATAGCTTAAATTTCAAAAAAGTGATTTCGAATTTGTGGTCAGCGACGCCAAAAACCCTCGGATATCAATTTTCACCGAAATCGAGGGAGTTTTAAAATTATCGTCCACCACATATTGGATCCGCCATTTTGAATTTTTAAAAACTGACTTCAAAATTATAATTAGCGATCCCAAAATCCCCCAGATATCGATTGAACAAAGGAAAAAATTGTGTAAAAAAATTTGTGACTTAAAGGGTTAAAGCAAAGTTGTGGACAAGGGTTTATATCCCAGTTTTGGACATATGTGATATTTTGGATGTTTTATGGCTGTGCACGGGATCCTCACAATGAAATAAGTCGGAGTCGAATCCCGACAGCACGATGCGTGTCCGCGATTTCACCTAGATCGCTCGTGGAGATATTGATATTGATATAAAGTTGGTGGCCTCATAATTTATCAGAGTTTCTACGTAGCGGATATTCTTTCCGTTTCCGTTATCCTCTACATCTAGGGATCTCTCTTAAAATGAATCAGTGAAACATCAAAAACAGTGAATATACACTGATTTGCAGTTATAAGTGTTGCACTGAAAATGCTTAATACTTATAACTGATATCAGTGACTATTCACTGATTCACTTTAAGAAAGATGGCCGTTTTGTACACTTAAGCGGAATTTATCCTCCCTTCCTCCTCTCTGTTTCTATCTCTTTCTTTTTATCCCTTCTTCTCTTTATCTCTTCTTTTTTCGTCTCTCTCTCTCTCTCTCTCTCTCTCTCTCTC
>NW_022639453.1:3278340-3279206 GCF_010583005.1 Odontomachus brunneus
GAACGAGTAACACACTTAGTTTATTTTTTAAAAACACTAAAATGCGAGAAAGCAGCGAACAGTCGCAGGAATGACTGTAAATATCAGGCATGTCAAACATGAAGAAGGCAGCGGATAGCCGCAAGAGTCGCAGGAGACAGTGAACGTCTACGATTGGATAGGACGGCGGATAGCCGCAGGAGGCGCAGGATGCAGGAACGCCGACGTCGGAAAGGGCGGCGGATAGTCGCAGGAGGCGCAGGATGCAGGAACGCCGACGTCTGAGAGGGCGACGGATAGCCGCAGGAGAAAACCTGTGAATGTATCTCTCTTTTCCCCACTCGAGGAGAATGCCAGCTCTTTCACTTTTACTCTTGACGGAAAATCTCAATATCGATTAGCAAAACGTGATAACGAATGAGATGCACCTCGCAATAGCTAAAGAGAAACTGAAACTCAGATCGTACCCGGAGGAGAGAGAACAATGAAACTCCGGGACGATCGCCCCTTGACAACGTAACAAATTCTCGCAGTTCCTCGGTTACGAGGACTTGCTACGCCGAGGAGATAGCTGACTATCAGCTTCTAGAATATTCAGGCTTGTTGCTAAGCCGGAATCTCGACATTTCCGCTACAATTATCATAAATTAAACTTATTCTTAAATCATCTTGTGCAAAATATGCAAATAATAATGCAAATAAATGATCTAATTTTAAAATAAAATGAGATCTGCACTATATTATAAGAAGTAGATGTTAATTCTACATAAAAGACTAAAAATCTAAATTAAATAAAAAGTTCTTGTCAGCAGCATGTCAACAATACGCACAATTAGTACGTAACATATATATATATATATATATATATATATATATATATATATATA
>NW_022639453.1:3279679-3279860 GCF_010583005.1 Odontomachus brunneus
CATATATATATATATATATATATATATATATATATATATATATATATATATATATATATATATATATATTCCGGGTGTTCCCAAAAGATGGTACCATATTTTAGGGGTATGTAGTACTCGTTAAAGCAAACCAAAAACTTTTAATGAACAGTACTCCGAAAACCTTTTATTTCTGAGTTAT
>NW_022639453.1:3279870-3280735 GCF_010583005.1 Odontomachus brunneus
CAAAAGGGAAGAGAAGGAGAAGGTTAGAAGCCAGGTGGGGCCTCGCTTACGTGGAATTCATAATTGTGTACCTCTTTATCAGTCTAAGTTTAAATTGATTTTAAAGGCCACGCATGAGGCTAAAGTTTTTTCTAAATTGAATCCTAATCTCCTTTTTACCAGAGCAGATAAAGGTAATGTCACTGTCGCGATAGATAGGGATTCGTACATGGAAAAAATGTTGATTCAACTTAACGCCAACACTTACCAACTTGTCAACTATGATCCTACTAAAAAACTTATGAAAGATCTTTATGTCATCCTCACAAGATGGAAAAATAAGAGTTACATTGATAATGCCATTTATAAATTTTTAAAATCTGGAGAGGGGAATCTTCCTAGGGCTTATGGGTTACCTAAGATACATAAGGAGGGACATCCAATGAGAATAATTATTTCTTCCATTAATAACCCTCTTTATAATTTGGCAGTTTCTTTACATAAACTACTTTACTAGAAAATTCCCCCGAAATTTGGCGTTCAATAGACTCGGTCAATATACATTTCGGCATGTTTCATCATTGAAGATCAAAGAGTCCAGGTTTATTTTGTATTTGTTGACAACAATTTCCAAGTCTCTTAGTCAGTTCATTCACGGACGCCCGTATGTGACCACTTAATTACGCAGGAATTGTATTCAACTTTGGATTATGGACCGTGTCTAGTTTTGTGTTATCTGGAAAGTGGCTAATTTTTACACAAATTTTTACAAAAATGACAGGTATTCATTTTATGTATGGCAGAGCAAAGGGCAATGCTTCAAAAGCAACACGCTTGTATCATGCAGCTTATCCGAATCGCCGACAGCCAAGTAGAAGAATGTTTA
>NW_022639453.1:3280745-3293245 GCF_010583005.1 Odontomachus brunneus
TCAAAATTTTCAAATTATCTGGATTTGAATCATAGAGATTCAAATTCGAAACGAATCGAATTTTACCTGATTCGATTCGATTCGAATTCGAATAGTTCGCACATCTAGTCTTAACTCTCTTAAGTCATAGTATATTATATATAATACACCTTTTTTAAAGTAGTTTTTACGAATTTAAACTAATTTGTAGAAACTCGATAAACGCGGTAAATGTGAATTTATTGTGAAGTTAAAATGTTCCTCTAACAGAATCATCTGCATAGAACATTAAATTTGGCAAATTTAATTATTCATAAACAAATTAATAAAAAAATATGATATTTTCTTAAAAATTTATTTGCCAAAAATACAAAGTAAACTTATGGAAAAAATGGCTTGGTTGACGCTTTTGAACTGTAGATGATGACACAACCTCAAAAATTTCAAAATTCAAGATGTTGAACTCAATATGACGAGTTAAAATACCAGCAATCTGGATAAGTTATATTTCTTTTCCTAAATGAGTGAAGTTGAGTCTGTGAATAGCTTAAATTTCAAAAAAGTGATTTCGAATTTGTGGTCAGCGACGCCAAAAACCCTCGGATATCAATTTTCACCGAAATCGAGGGAGTTTTAAAATTATCGTCCACCACATATTGGATCCGCCATTTTGAATTTTTAAAAACTGACTTCAAAATTATAATTAGCGATCCCAAAATCCCCCAGATATCGATTGAACAAAGGAAAAAATTGTGTAAAAAAATTTGTGACTTAAAGGGTTAAAGCAAAGTTGTGGACAAGGGTTTATATCCCAGTTTTGGACATATGTGATATTTTGGATGTTTTATGGCTGTGCACGGGATCCTCACAATGAAATAAGTCGGAGTCGAATCCCGACAGCACGATGCGTGTCCGCGATTTCACCTAGATCGCTCGTGGAGATATTGATATTGATATAAAGTTGGTGGCCTCATAATTTATCAGAGTTTCTACGTAGCGGATATTCTTTCCGTTTCCGTTATCCTCTACATCTAGGGATCTCTCTTAAAATGAATCAGTGAAACATCAAAAACAGTGAATATACACTGATTTGCAGTTATAAGTGTTGCACTGAAAATGCTTAATACTTATAACTGATATCAGTGACTATTCACTGATTCACTTTAAGAAAGATGGCCGTTTTGTACACTTAAGCGGAATTTATCCTCCCTTCCTCCTCTCTGTTTCTATCTCTTTCTTTTTATCCCTTCTTCTCTTTATCTCTTCTTTTTTCGTCTCTCTCTCTCTCTCTCTCTCTCTCTCTCTCTCCTTCTCTCTTTCTCTGTCTTCTCCCTTTTTCTCTCTCGTCCCCAGGATAATATATATATATTTCGTCTTTCGTCTCTCTTCTTTCGGGACGTCCCGGTGATCGCTTATAAAGTTATAGAATTAACGGCGAATATTTTTTAATTGAAACATAAAGCTTTATTTTTAAAATATATCTTTAATTTAGCCGAAAAAATTAAAATTATCTATTTGTAACTACTTAATACAATTTGCATCGAGTTTTCCATCTTTCTACATACGTCCCCAAACAGAACGAACTAAACTGAGCTGAAATGATTGCGTGAGCCAACGAGGTCAAAAGGAACGACCTATCGTATATTTCACTTTGTAATCTGGAATTATCCCGTACAGCGCAAATTCCATGCGCGACATATTAAAACCTATTGAGAAGCGACGACATCAAATCAATTTGGTTGCGTGATATGAAAAACTGGATTTGTTGGTAATTGAACTAAATAGGAGATTGCGGAGCGTTCACAAAGTGTGTGAAGTAACGGCGGCGATTTGTGAAATGACGTCATATAAGCCGTCTACATAGTTCGTAACGCAAAACATAGGTACATCAGCTTACGCAAAGCACATACAGACAGACACAAAAACTCGTATGCAAGAGGGATTGCGTGCCAGTTATTTCGAATTAAAATTTTTTACCTTGTTCAGTCGTTTAACAAAGAAGAACCCCACGTTGGACGCCAAATTTGTTACCTTTTTTCTTAGTGACTCAGATTTTTCTTCGAACCTATTATACAATGCAAACTGCTAGAATTGAAGCCTCCGCGCGAACTATCCCGCGAATCCGAGTCTATTGAACGCCAAATTTCGGGGGAATTTTCTAGTAAAGTAGTTTATGTAAAGAAACTGCCAAATTATAAAGAGGGTTATTAATGGAAGAAATAATTATTCTCATTGGATGTCCCTCCTTATGTATCTTAGGTAACCCATAAGCCCTAGGAAGATTCCCCTCTCCAGATTTTAAAAATTTATAAATGGCATTATCAATGTAACTCTTATTTTTCCATCTTGTGAGGATGACATAAAGATCTTTCATAAGTTTTTTAGTAGGATCATAGTTGACAAGTTGGTAAGTGTTGGCGTTAAGTTGAATCAACATTTTTTCCATGTACGAATCCCTATCTATCGCGACAGTGACATTACCTTTATCTGCTCTGGTAAAAAGGAGATTAGGATTCAATTTAGAAAAAACTTTAGCCTCATGCGTGGCCTTTAAAATCAATTTAAACTTAGACTGATAAAGAGGTACACAATTATGAATTCCACGTAAGCGAGGCCCCACCTGGCTTCTAACCTTCTCCTTCTCTTCCCTTTTGAATTTACAAATATTCGATTTGTTTAATAAATTTAATAAGAATGGAAAGAAGAATCTTCTTTTCATTAGAAGATGGTAAGTTAAAACCGTTGCCTAACTGGAGAAGATCTTGAATGTTGCTAGGGATGTTAACAGAGGATATGTTTATGAACCAACGATCATGAGAAGAAAAAGTAGGAGGAGAATTCCGATTCAAATAAATAAGAGAATTGACGATAATTTTAATTGAACCAGAGTCAAGATAGTCAAGAGGAAGTTCACTGGAAAAAGAGGTTTTATAAGCAACTCCAAGTTCTGTACATGATCTAAGCTTTTTGTTAACAGGACCAGTATGTGCAAAAGTTAAAAAATGCGGTAGTTGTGAGGCTTCGTATATTGGACAAACTAGTAGAAGACTCTCCACATGTATTGCTGAGCATAGGAGAATTCCAAGAAGTTCTACAGTGTAGTTGATGGCCGTACAGGAACACCGTGTTAAAGAGAACCATGATTTCAATTGGGAACATGTCAAAGTTTTGCATGAGAAACGTTTTTATTTGAAACGCCTCATTGCAGAGATGATTTACATCAAATTCCAAAAGCATGGATTAAATTCACAAAAGAACACAGAATATTTGGGCAATAGCTACTGCGGCTTATGATAAATCTCTGTTTGTTTCCTTCTCTTCCACGGGTCGCCGCTACATTATCTAATGCTTATGTATATAAATTTGTTATTATCCATATTACCTAGATTTGGTGATATCATCGTTGACAGGATCGTTCCACATTACTAGTTGAGTCTACAATTTATCAAAGGTATTTTATATGACTGTTTCAATTATTTATTTTTTCATTTTAGTTTTAAATCTTACATACATTTTTTTTGTTTTATATTTTGTTAGAGTTATGACGGCTACATTGAAATTTTTGCTCAAACAAACTACTGAAAGATTACTTAAAGTTCTTTTAACGCTCTTGTTAACTATAATATTAAGAATAACATCGTTGTCTTTTTGTTTCACCCAAATCATGATACTATTGTTTTGTAATTCGTTCGTTCTGTACAATCCTTGAGTTTTTATTTTTATGTAATTATCACTGAAGAGGGTTCACGATTGAGCCGAAACGTTTGATTATTTATATTTTATGTTCAATAATATTACGCAATTTCCAAACATAAGGAAGGTATTACCTATATAGTACAATAGCACTATTACGTCTGTGCTCGAACTCAAATTAGCCCTTTTTTTCCTATTATTAAGTTTATATCATTGTGTTCTTTGTTTTTTTTCTTTAAATATATTTATTTTATTATTTTTATTTATATTTTTATAATTTTTATCAAAAATAAAAATTTTATAAAAAATAAAAATTTTATAAAAAATAAAAATTTTATAAAAAATAAAAATTTTATAAAAAATAAAAATTTTATAAAAAATAAAAATTTTATAAAAAATAAAAATTTTAATAAAAAATTGTCCATTAATATTATCAATAATATAATTTTTAATGCTTTTTAAATATTGTTGCGATATTGCAAAATATCATACTTTTATATTTTTATTATTATACTCATATTTTTTGTTGAGTATTTAAAAATTTTATATAAAATATATGTGAATTTATATTTCGACACTTTTTTATAATACTTGAAATAAAATAAATAACAAATATTTTTATAAAAAAAATTTATAAAAATTTATTAATTAAATCTACTATATATAAGGTTGTTACAAAAGGTATTAAAAATGGATAATGCAAGTCATAATAGGTAAAATAAAATCCTAAAAAGGACCTCATCAATAAAATATGAAATAATTAGGATAATACGTTAAGGTCCTAATATATACCTCATCATTATAACACTGCAAAGATCTTCCTTACTCGATTTTTATCAGTACATGACTAGATTTACCATAGTAAGGAATCTTGCGAACGTTTAGTTAGGACCTTATATATTTCAGATATACCTGATGACAATTTCTAGTTGGGTAATTACCGAGTGCTGAGTATATAATGCCATCTAATGCCAAACGCCACGAACTTTTTCTCACACTCAATATAATAAATAATAAATTTAAAATACTTTATACATGTATCATGTACATCATGCAATAATGTATTATTATTATATATTTGTCATTATTATATATTTATCGTGTACATTTATTATTAAATACTTTATTTTTGTTTATTATTATTTTGCTTCTTCTCCGCGATAATCAGTCTGTCTCCTACATGTTGTAACCATCATTTTATAACGTTTCGAATGGCGTGATCTCCTGCATACTGTAACCTTCTTTTTATATAACGTTTTGGTAGGTGTGATAAGAAGTTTGCTACCCGCATATATTCATTATCGTACTTGCAAAACAATGTTTATTATTATTCTACATTGCAATAACATTTTCAATTTGAAACATTAAATATAAAAAAAGATTTCAATTTGAATGAGTATGTTTAATGTATGATTGTAAAAAAGGAAATATATTTGTAAGTATTAAGGCTTATGTTATACTTAAGGCTCGTGGTCCCTTGCAACAGATTTTCTGATTGATAACATCAGAAGCTAAAAGAGACACTCAAAATTCTTGTGTGTTATATCTAAATAAAAAGAAATCTATATGATACGACACTTTCGATAACTTGTGTGTACTTATATATTTGGAAAAGTCTTAATTCATTTTGAAAATCATTATATAGTCGGAAAATTAATTTGATCAATTAATTGTATGTGTATCATCATGAGTGAGTTGGATGAACGTCTTTTGAAATCCGACACTCTCGATATGGTTCGGAATTAGCGAAACAAGTTTTAAATGTCACTCGGTATATTTTTCACACGGAAAACAAGTGGTCTGAAAGGCCACTTTCAATGAAAGGCGGCGGAGGACGCGCACAATACAGAAATCACAGGCGATGAGAGGCGATGGAGGCCGCGCAGAAAACCAGGAGTCGCGGACGACGGGAGACGGCGGAGGCCGCGCAGGACGCAGAAGTCGCAGGTGACGGGAGGCGGCGGAGGCCGCGCAAGACGCAGAAGTCGCAGGCGACGGAAGGTGTCGGAGGCCGCGCAGGAACCTGGAGTCACAGGCAACGGGAGGCGGCGGAGGCCGCGCAGGAACCAGGATCTGCAAGGAATCGGGAAGCCTCCTTCCCCCTCGTTGGAATAACGGTTCATTGTCTCTTCAAAGAGACCAAACCACGAAGGCTTCCTCCGCTCAGCCGTGAGCTACGGTTTCAATATCACTCCGAAAAGCACTCGCCCCGAAGGCACCAAAGATTTTTAATGCGATGTTCGTGCATTCGACGAAAATCTGAATAAATTTTTTGAGGGATAGTAGTCGCGTTTTCGAGTGGTACTACTTGCAAACGATATGAGAGCAAGACGAATACTCAACTAGAACAAACGACTTCGCGAGAAGACTCTCGCGCGACTCGGTACCGATCGGCTTAGTAACGGCAGACAAAAACAAATTGTTTGCTTGTTACCGAACCTTTGCTTGTTATCGAACCCCGTTGCTATGCCGAGTCTCATTGTTCACCTAATAGTATGTTTCAATTTAGTTTTTAGTTTTTCCAATTTAGTTTCTAATGAAATAAACTACTACATTATTTTTACAGCTATGTGTTGATTGTCAAGAAGAAAGATGAGTTTTCGAGATATTGTGCAAGTATGCAGAAGCCATTGGAAATGTTAATTTATATAAATTTTATGTTTTTTTTCCAATTGACATGTAAGACTTTTTAGCACAAGCAGAAATTGAATCTAGTGATTGTCTAATAATGACACAGAAAAGTTTGGTTTTACATTGCTACTAGGAATGTAATGCTCACTTCTCTTACAAGTAAACCTACGGAAGTGTCACTCTCCGATTTTTCTGAAATTTGTACAGGTAACGAAAGATTTTACCTGTACATAAACGTTCTAACAATGAATCGTGTTCTGACACACTTACAGAAAATAGTGAGAGGCAAGGGGACTCACTCTAATCAAGCACCCCGAAGAGATGTAAATCCGACCGTGCGACCTCCGCGCGGTATATCTCGGGTGACGCTAATGCCGGTGGTTATAAGCAATTAATATTTTTAACATGTTTCATTCACTTCACATAACTAACAATAAATGTCATAAGTTGATTTTATTGTATTTTGAAAGTCGCATGTCGAGTTACTGTCTATTCAAGTAATTTTTACAGTTTCCGTCCGCCATATTGGATCCGCCATATTGAATTTTGAAAATCTGATTTCAGATTCGGATTCAACGACTTCAAAAACCAATATATTAAAAAGATCGAACAGTTCAAAAATATAGTTTCACAAGGTGTTTCATGCGCAATGTCAAACGAGCGTGGCAATATAGGGGTCATTTACCCCCCAAATATTTATATAAAAAAAAAACAAAAAATACATGTTCCTTAATTAGCTTTCCTTTTGAAGTTTTAATAGATTTCACTTCGATTAGATCAAAACTGATTTTTTGTACCAAAAAATTGGTCACTTTAGGGGTAGTTGGCCCCTTAATTTTCACTCCCCCTCCAACATACCTAGGCCGATTTTCGTCTTCTATCAAAAGATACTTTTATACCAAAAATCATTAAGATTGCTTCACTGATCTCAAAGATATCGCAATTTTTCCATTTTATCCCCTATTTTGGGAGGGTCGTTTCATACCCTAAATATGTTTTTCCGCCGCTAAAAAAAAATACGTGTCCCTTACTTTTTCATGTATTATAACATATCCAAATTTCAGAAAAATCGGAGAGTGACACTTCCGTAGGTTTACTTGTTAGTGGCTGTATCAGAAAAATTATCTAGTAGTTAGATACAAAAAATAATTTGTAATTATAATTGGTATATGTACTAGATACTTCTAATATCCAATTTCTATTTAAGATTTACTGATGATTTTCTATCTCGTTACTGTGTAATCTTTTTCATCTAACCACTATCTACACTAAGAGAAAAAATAAGTCTCGTAACTATAAAAATATAGTCACATAGCAACTCAACTATTCTTTATAGTCCATAGAATTTAAAAACAATAGTTACACACTGAGAGAAAAAAATGGTTAAAGCAACTATAAATTAACTATAAATATATTTTTATAGTTATCATAAACATACAATTTATAATAATGATGACCATAGTCCGCACAACCATCTTACATAGCTGTCATAAAATAAAATGAAATATTGGTATATTAAAATTTATCATAAAATATTGTTACAAGAAACATATTTAAAAGTACGATTCTAACATGCGCAATAGTTGTGAAACTCGACTTTATTTAATTATTTTAGTAGTAACATTATTATTTGTTCCTCTTCTCTCCCTCTTCCAGTCCTATTTGCTGCGGTCTGAGCGTGTGGTGATTGATTTTTCTTTTCATATGCCTGTGGTGCATGAAAAATGTTCGGCTCTGCTGGGGATCGAACCTCTAGCATAATAGACCAGTGCGCTGTCATGTTACGCTCACCTATTATTTCTTATATTTAATTTAATATATAGGCTCGTCCAATAGAGATCTTCTTCCTACATATATGGTAAATTGGCAATTATAAATATATTCAAATTTATCATGCATATAATTATATTCGCTATTTTCTTTTGTCATTTTTACCATGTGTATATAGTTCCAATTATCATGCATTTTTCTCTCAGTGTAACTATTAACTAACAGTTAATTAACTGAACAACAGAAATAAAAGCACTATAAACAACAGTATAGAAATACACAACAGTATAAAAATGTAGTTTTGACAACCAGTGAGTACTATTTATGTATAGAAATACACAACAGTATAAAAATGTAGTTTTGACAGCCAGTGAGTACTATTTATGTATAGTTATATTTTTAAGTTACTGTAAAAAGATTTTTTTTTAATTATAGACAACTATGGTGTTTTACGTTAACTGAACCATAGAAAATTGTTGATGTCCTATGTGTCCACATTATTATAGTTGCTGCAACTATTTTTTCTTGAGCTGCAAAGTAATACTGACAATAATCATAATAATCACAGAATTATAGTTCTTTTCACTTCATTTCCATGTTCATGATAAAGATAACAATTTAGTTATTAGTAAATAGTTCTAATTATAACCATAGTATTGTAGTTGCCATTACTACACATAGTTCATTACACTATGTATGTTAGTATATACACTATGTATATTACACTATGTATATTACACTATGTATATTAATATGTACACTATGTATATTAGTATGTACACTATATTAGTATATTACACTATGTATATTAACAAATATAATATTCATATAGTTGATGCTATTATAGTTATCACGACTATAGATTTTTCTCTGTGTGTATGTAATTGGTATAGTTACTAGAGAGTTTTGACATTCAAAAGACTGAGTAGGAATACCTACTCAGTCTTTTAAGTGGTATTAGTGGTATTTAACCAGTTACGAGCTAGTAACTGGCTAGAAAAGTTATCTAGTCATTACTATCTAGCTACTAGTCTTGAAATCTACTCTACTAGATACATTTTTGCTCGGAGCATATTATTCTTTGTTTCTGACATTACAATACAACACAACTTCAGTAAGTGACCAGAAACTTAGAATATATTAGGGCTACGATATAATATAGAAAAACTTATGTAATAAAACGTAAGCAATAAGCAAATTGACCAATTACCTATAGTCTAATGTTCCTTCACCGTAAGGAAAATAATGGACTGTGCCATTTTGGTTTTCAGGTTTTGATGAATTAATGACACCTGTTTACATCATTTCAGAATATATCTTTCAGTAACATTTCCTGCGGAGGTGGATGCTAAAGATTCCTGCGGAGGTTTTGTGGATGATAAATATTCGATGTTCTCGATAAGACGTATTGCATTATTCGCAGATCTTACGCAGTCTTCGGTTTCTTTGATTTACAGATAATTTTTTCAATTCTTAACATAACATTATAGTTTTTCTGTACAGTTCGAGTGATTGCAGTAATAGCCAAAATCACAGATTTTCTGAAATGATATATAAATAAGATACACAATCAAGGTTCAAATGTACAGGTGTTGCAACAACATACAACTCATTATGACGGGTTGTCTGTTCGTAAGACGCGCGCATAGAAACGGTAACGTAGAAATTACCAATCTAGTCACTCACCTATCTTTCCAACGAAGTTGCAATTATCAAGATTCTAGATCTCTAGTTATCAAGATTTCAATAAATCCGTTAGACCCGGCTCCGAATACATCGTAGTATTTTGGAAATAAAGCGTGTGATGTAAGGGAATAACACATAAAAGCAATGCACAAACATAAAGAAGTAAAACATAAAGAAGCAAGCAGTATTCCACATAGCACATAAAATTGCAACAACATTGCAGTAAAATTGCAATCTTGCATATTGCGATGCAGAGACATTGCTCGGTTATGGCATTGCAAACTTTCGAATAGCAACGTTGCAGAAAAGTTTCAGAAACATTTTAATACTATATTTACAAAAATATTTTAATATTATGTTTTCTAATTATTACCTAGACAGCACAAAATCTCCAAGAGTTACTTTGAGGACATTAATGCCTACTACCAAGAAATACCAATGCGTGTATAATGTGCTTTTAATGCGCATTCAATTGCATTAAATGCGCATTAAAAACGTGTTATACGCGCATTTGCGCTCCTAGAGTAATTACTTCACTGTGATTGGTCTATAAAGAGAATCGGCAGTCGAGTCGGCTTTTGCAGTTGGTAGGTTTAAGAAGTTCTATTAATTAATGTTTTTTTTTTAAATTGGCTGCACTAATTCAAAAAATTTAGGCATACAAAAACGTACCCACTGTGCAAATAGTAAACGTTACATATTAGATACGTAACATATATGTTTAATGTCCTACTCAGAAACGTCTCTCCTACATAATAGAATACAAAAATATATCTGCTACATTTCTGAAAAGAAATGTTTTTGAGTAAGACATTAGATATATGTATTAACGTATTTAATCGAACAGCACACAATATTTATGATAAAGATTCATAAATATTTATGTCAAATTATTTTTTAAAAATATATAAAAATATTTTAAAAATATTATATAAATATTTTATTAATATTTTTATATATAAAGAAAAAAGTATTAAAATCTTTATTCAAAATATTATTAAAATATAGGCTAAATATTTTATACAATATTTACAGTAAACAAAAAATAAATATTTATAGTAATATTTTATAAATATTTCTATAAATATGTAACGAAACGTTCCCACCTCGTTCCTATGTAATTAAATACTCCTCAAGTTCTAATCTGTGTTCCTTTCTTGTTCTCGACCGTTGTCGAAAGTTAAAATATATTTATGTTACGTTCTCCCGCTGTACTTGATTTCACTGCCCGACACCCGTTAGACGACTAGCACGCCGGGAGCCCGGTGGTCCTCCCGGCCGCCGCTACGCGGCGCGAACGCGAGGTTGAGGCAGCAACTCGCAGTTAAATTTCCGCGGCCGCCGCTATAAAAGGGGGGCTCGCGGAACCATCGGGACAAGTTCACCGCCGGTCTCCTAGGCGACCAGCACGGGAGCGTGACACCGCGAACTCAGCCTTTCGAGGCACACCAGTTCCAGACGACGACGTGCCGGGTTTCGGCCGCCGATCGAACTCAGCGGAGAGCGTGTCGGGCTTCGACCGTGACTCCACGACACACCGTTCCAGACGACGACGTGCCGGGTTTCGGCCGTCGATCAAACTCAGAGGAGAGCGTGTCGGGCGTCGACCGCGACTCCACGACACACCGTTCCAGACGACGACGGCCCAGAGCCCGGATCGCGGCTTGCCGCCACCGCAATCACCCGCCATTCCGAGTTGCACCGGCACCACCGATCGCACGCGCCTCGGCGCAGTATACACGCCATTCACTGTACACTAAAGTAATAAACTCTCGTTGTAAGCTAACAAAATCGAGCGCATTACTGCCATCTCTCTCTCCTATTACGATCCTGGACGCCGGCGAGCTTACCCAAGCGATAAAAACCGAAAGGTAAACGAACGAGGCAAGAGAAGTGACCCCGTTACAAATAGTTTACATAAAAAAGATAAATGTAATTATTTACAATTATTAAATAATGAATGAAATAATTAATGAATAAATAAGAAAATCGTAATTTAAATTGGTAATATGTACTGAAAAAAATTTTTTAAATCAAAGAAATATATTTCGTATTTATTAAATTTTAGAAAATATGTAATAAATATAAAGTAATATTTTTTAAATTTGTAAAGTGAGCTGTAAAATTATAAATTTTTAGAAAAAAATGATTTCCTTACCATAAGAAAATTAATTTTTTTATGTAAAAACTGTGTTTAAATAAATATTTACTTGTTTTAAAAGTAAATAAAATGCAAATACTAGGTGCGCAACTAAGTTTCCGGGTTTTCTTGATCAATGAAAAATGTAACATTTCAAGAGAAATATAAAAAATGGTTTATTCAAAGTATCGTCCCTCGCTAGCTACACATTTTTTTCATCTCTCTGGCAATACATGAATACCGCGACGATAAAACGACGCGTCTTTGAAAACCATTCATCCAACCAATTTTGCACTTCTTCGAAATTAGCCAAGTGTAGTCCAGCCAAGCCATGCGCCATCGACCGGAACAAGTGATAATCGGAAGGGGCCAGGTCTGGTAAATACGACGGGTGCGGTAGTAGATCCCATTTCAGCGTTTTGATGGTGTCCTGGACGATGGAAGTGCGATGGCACGGAGCGTTGTCGTGCTGCAATATCACTTTTTCGTGTCTCGTGTCCCATTCTGACCATTTTTCGAGCAATGCATGGTTCAAATTGATCAGTTGTTGTCGGTAGCGATGCCCATTAACAGTTTCGACCAGTTTCAGCAGCTCATAGTA
>NW_022639453.1:3295745-3303665 GCF_010583005.1 Odontomachus brunneus
GGAAGTTCATTTATTATTATAAGTACATATTGCGTATATTATCGAGTAGGTTAGGCGGCGGATGGATGGTGTTACGATTATATGGGGATATTTCCACCTATTTTTCAACAAGTCCGTATGTCGGAAAATCATATTATTATATATGATTAGATTCGGCATAAAATATATTTTTTTTGGTGGATACAAAATTTTGAAATTATAAAAAAATTGTTAAGTGGTGGGAGTATTTTGGCAATCATTACATTTTTCAAATATCTGATTTTAATATCTGAAATATCATTGCAAAGTATACTCCTAAAATCATTTAATTGTTGTCCAGAAAATTTTTGTCTATCTCTTATACTTTTAACGAAACATGCTCCTAAAGAAAAAACCGATTTTTTTCAAAGGAGTGTTTTGCCCTCTAAAAGCCCGCCTGGGCACGTATAAAAAATACGTGTTTTCTTTTTTGGTCTAAATTATTAAATTAACATATTTCAAGCTCATCTAATTCGGAGGTTATCTACGTGGGGTTCCCTGTGAATAAATTTCTAGGTGCGAAAATAGTAAGAAATCAAATAAAAGAGCTAAATTATATTTAAAATCAACATAAGCTGATTAGTTGCAATTGTTTCTGCAAAATATGCTTTTTTAACCAGTGTCATACGTCACTGTTACAAATATATCACTGTGACATTTTCTTCATATCATAATGATGTCACACATATGATAAAGCGGACATTCGCACGTCACCATGACTTCGTTGTGACTTCATTGCAACATAGTTTATTGTCACAGAGTAACGTTATTGTGATGTCACTGTGACATTTTGTGCTATGTGGGTATGCTTACATGTGAAAAGCAATTGTTTTTATTCTTATCATAATAAATAAATAATTAATAAACCTCTATTTCGTTATTTTTAATATAGGATTATATTATTAACAAGAAACAAAATAAATAAATATAAATAAATAAATAAATAATATTTCTTAAATAAAATATTTATAATATTTTTTTCATTTTTATTCCTTAAAAGCCTAATGTACATAATTACATACATTCAAAAAATCGTACTTTTTGACCTTGAATTTTATTTGGACAAAAAATTTGTCATAACCTAGACAGTATAAGATCTTTTCAGAACGTCCTAAGGACGTCTTGAGGACGAAGAAATCTCCTCAGGACTTCCTTAGGATGTACTTTGGATGTCTCCTGGACATCTGTGCTGTAGGGAAGGAAAGTCTTTTAAGACTATTTTACAAATTTCAACATTTTATTCCAATGAAATCGATGTGTGGGACTTAAAGGGTTAAAAATGAATCCCATGTAAAAGACTCACATCAAAATGATGTTCAAATCTGGTTAGTTCATGACCAAAAATGACTAAGAAATGACAAAAGATGTCGTCAAAACGATAGTCTAAGATCGATAACTACATTTTAAGACAATTTAATGACGTTTTAATGACGTCTCTAAATCAATGACGTCAATAATGCGTCATTAAGACGTTGTACAGAAACGTCATTAAGACGTCACAAAAAGACATCTTAAAGACGTCATTATTTAGTCACCTGACGTCAATCGACCAGTCTTTGACGTCATTTTGACGTATGTCTGCTACTTGGGATATTATATTTCGTTATATACTTTTATATTCCACTTTCGGCAATTTTGTACAACTTACCGTATATATTTGGAGAGAAACGAATGATATGACTTATTTGTTGCATTGCGAATAATAATTTGCGTATACGTTACACTTGCAACTGTCAAGAATATGGTTCTAGGGATTTTCTATTGCAACCATTCGCAACTTACCATTTACGTGTACGCACAGACTTCTATGTAATATCTAGACTGCTAAGTAGGTATAGTTTAGTTAAGGATTATTTGGTCGGAAAAATACCGTCCGTCATCTTTGAAAGGACTTCACATACGTGACTTGAGTGGAAATGTGTGAATGGGAGGAAGCAATAGGCTATAGTACATGTCCCCATACAGCACAGATCTTGCAGCAATATTGCTGCAACGTTGCAACAATGTTAAAAGTTGCAACAGTGTTGCCGCTATATTACTGCAATGTTGCTGCAAGATCTGTGCTGTATGGGTCATTATTACTCCTATATGGTATGGTCCTTTGATGATGACCACCCTATATTTTTCCGATCACTCGCTAAATATGGGTATTAGCAGTCTAGTTTCTATATAGAAGTCTGTGCGTATATGTAACTATTTTAAGAATAGGGGCCTAGGTTTAAGTATTTATTCAAATGAGGAAGAGTGTTAAAATAATTTTATTTATTTGGTTTGTTTCCATTTAAATAAGTTTTTTTATTTTCCAACAATATGTAACTTTTGTTTTCTACTAGAACGCCTGAACAGTGTAAACCAACCATAATATACATAACCATATATAGTAGTCATACGAACGACCCCACAAAAATGTATGTCGAATTCACGTCGAATCCACGTAGAGTTCACGTGGAATCCACATGGATTCCACGTGGGTGTAACGTGCATGTTTTTGTGGGGGAGACCATCTATGTAAAGATGTATAACCTATGACTGTACGTGTCTGCATCCAATGCGCTATTTGTTTTCAACACGTTCAAGAACACAGAATAAAGTATCAAATCACGAACTCTGAGGGTTTTCATTGCACAAACAACCTTTTTCCCTTAATATATAGCCTACAAGATATTTGCTTGCTTTTAAAAAAACGTAATAGTATGCTACGTCTATTTTTAATCGTCTTCATCAGCATCGATTTCAAGCAAATCTATTAGGCACTTTAGTGCCTTGTTGGGAAGAATTCTAAAATAGAAACCATATATCTATATTATGGAATATTAAACAAATACATATTTATATAAAACATAGAATATTTTAGTTAATTTGTTACTAAAAAACAAAAATTTTACTTGAAAACACTATGTCCCAGATAGTCAAACCTGCGCGAGCAGATTTTGTGCAGAGTCTGTCAATAGTGTCTGTTGACAGAATGGCAACAGATTGCACACAGAACCTGTTCTGATGACAGATTGGTGACAGACTGCTCGCAGAGCCTGCCGACAGACTTTGACGGCAGATTTGCGGCAGATTGCGCGCAGATTCTGTCGTTTCGTAAGTTCTTTACACTGAAAAAAATGGTCTTGCAGTCATAGCAAAAATTATCTACATATGAAAAATTAGCTAAAATAGATAAATGACTAGAAAGCACTGCGATATCGTATATGTTTTGTCTAACTAGTATAAGTGGTAGAGACAGAATTTATATTTGAACCATTTGTCAAATTTAACAGAAAATTTCTCTATGGTGCTTAATCAGATTATAGCCAGTCACACTTCTAAAAGTGACTGTGATAGACAGAAAATACTAGCAATGAGAAATACAAAGGAATGTATAATCCTTATGTTCTATTTAGGATCTTTTATGTGTTATTACATCGGAGTTATTATTGTTATATCGGAGAACATTGATTCGTATTGCATCATGTAATATGGCGAAATAATGGAGATACATTGTCGTTTCGTGATAACAGTGGCAATAATTACCGTTAATTCACATGTGAATTGAAAAATATGAACAACAAAATGAAACATATTATGAAAGTATTACATTTATAGCGTAAACATTTATAATATTATAAATAAAGATAAATATTTATAATATTATAAATAATATTATAACAACATTATAATTACTGTTCCGGCTACATATGAGGATAATAAGAAACTTAGTATCAGTTGAAGAAGTAGCGCAGCGGCTAAGGTAATAGACTATATAAAAACCTGGAGGTATCTGAAGTTCTCGAGTTCGCATTCGACCAGTACTTAATAAATTTTCAGATGTGGAAATAGTGAGAAATAGAAGAGCTAAATTTCATTTAAAATCAAATAAATCAGAGATTTATTTCTGTATAAGCCTGTAATAAGCCTTACATTCTACAAATAAATTTTCTAGTCTTTTTTCTCAGTGTACTGTCTTACAAGTAAACCTACGGAAATGTCACTCTCCGATTTTTCTGAAATTTGGATATGTTATAATACATGATAAAGTAAAGAACACGTATTTTTTTTTAGCGGCGGAAAAACATATTTAGGGTATGAAATGAGCCTCCCAAAATAGGGGGTAAAAAGGAAAAATTGACATGATTCATTGTTAGAACGCTTATGTACAGGTAACGAAAGATTTTACCTGTACGTTACCTGTACATAAGCGTTCTAACAATGAATCGTTTCTGACACTTACAGAAAATAGTGAGAGGCAAGTGGACTCACTCTAATCAAGCACCCCGAAGAGATGTATATCCGACCGTGCGACCTCCGCGCGGTGCATCTCGGGTGACGCTAACGCCGGCGGTTATAAACAATTAATATTTTTAACATGTTTCATTCACTTCACATAACTAACAATAAATGTCATAAGTTAATTTATTGTATTTTGAAAGTCGCATGTCGAGTTACTGCCTATTCAAGTAATTTTTACAGTTTTCGTTCGCCATATTGGATCCGCCATATTGATTTCAGATTCGGATTCAACGACTTCAAAAACCAATATATTAAAAAGATCGAACAGTTCAGAAATATAGTTTTACAAGATGTTTCATGTGCAATGTCAAACGAGCGCGGCAATATAGGGGTCATTTACCCCCTAAATATTTATATAAAAAAAAAACAAAAAATACATGTTCCTTAATTAGCTTTCCTTTTAAAGTTTTAATAGATTTCACTTCGATTAGATCAAAACTGATTTTTTGTAGCAAAAAATTGGTCTTAGGGGTACTTTAGGGGTAGTTGGCCCCCTAATTTTCACTCCCCTCCAACATACCTAGGCCGATTTTCGTTTTCTATCAAAAGATACTTTCATACCAAAAATCATTAAGATCGCTTCACTGATCTCAAAGATATCGCAATTTTTCCATTTTACCCCCTATTTTGGGAGGCTTGTTTCATACCCTAAATATGTTTTTCCGCCGCTAAAAAAAAATACGTGTCCCTTACTTTTTCATGTATTATAACATATCCAAATTTCAGAAAAATCGGAGAGTGACACTTCCGTAGGTTTACTTGTTAGTGCTACAGTGATATACCTCAACTATATTCCTCACACAGAGATCGTTTTAGCTGCAACTTTGATTTTCGTTTTTATCAAACGCAGCAATTCATATTTAGTTACGAGGCTTAAATTTTCCTGCACATAATGCTATAATATTGCTGCTAAAAATTTTACGTACTAGAGACAATTTTCTCAGCTACAAAAAACAACGATACATTTTGACTGTAATATTTAGAATTCTAGCTGGACCAGCAAAACATTTTTTTGAGTGTAATTAAATGGCATATGTACTATTAAATGGTGTACTTTCACATGCACACGGTGTAAAACGAATACAGACCTGTGATCGAATAGTTTGGTTAGTGTTAGTTTGTTTATGCCTATATCATAATAACCAATCTCAAGTTTTATGTTTTATTTAAAAGCCATTCTGTATTAGTTGCAAATGTAAGTTACGTTGAAATGAAAGGGAAAATTGCTATTATTGAAAAATAATTCAACATAAATCAAAATTAATCATAGCTTTCAGGAAGAAATTTAATATAATATTGTGAAATATAAGGAAAGGTAATGAAAGATAATGAATATTGTTGAAAAATAACATATAAAAGTTTTCAATATTCAATATAATGAAATTAATTGATTGTTACTGAAAATTATTGTAATTATTCATGAAAACTTGATGAAGTAAGGATCTAAGTCATTTGAAAAATTATTGAAAACTCTTGTAATATTTTGTTGATTTTTGCGAAAAATTGTTGATATATATTGAGTTGTACTGAATAAATGGTGAATTGTATTGAAGAATACAATTTGCTGCAATTTGCTGATTTTTCCAAAAATTTCATTCTTACAATTAGTGAAATATTAAGAGTAAGGGAAATTGAATTAAATTATCATTGAATATTACTATACTGTGTTGTGAAACTTGTGAAATATGTCATTACATTTTTTAAACGACATAAGAGTATATTCTAAATATGATCCAAGATATCGTTACATTACAGCATTGGCTCATCACTAGTTCCCGTACGATCATTGAAGTCAAGCAGTGAACAGCATGGTTATTTAAAGATAAGTGGTCGCTTGACACGTGATCGAAACCACGCGAGACTTACGAATAAGTGAAACGACACAAAATATGAAATACTATTATAGTCCTTTTTTTATTATTTAGACAGAATAATCATATCAATTATCTGAACCATACTAATGAATAAATTGTTGGAATTTAACAAAAAATAAGGATTTAATTAAAGAACCTACATAACGACAGAATCTGTGCGTAATCTGCCGCCAATCTACCGTCAGAGTCTGTCAGTAGGCTCTGCGCGCAATCTGCTGCCAATCTGATGTCAGAGTCTGTTAGCAAACCCTGTCAGCAGTCTGACGGCAGATTGGGAACGCATATGTCCATGGATCTGTCGACAGATCCATAGACATCTGCGTCCTCAATCTGCCGTTAGACAGACTGGCGGCAGATTGCGCTCAGAGCCTGTCGACAGACTCTGACGGCAGATGCGCGTAGATTCTGTCGTTTCGTAGGTTCTTCAATTAAATTTTTGGTAGAAAATTTTCTCATAATTTTTCATAATTATTTATAGAATAAGCGCCTTCTCATAAATACTCGTAAAATATAATGAAAAAAAAGTTTTTCTGTATTATTTTTTCATAATTTTTAAGATTTTTTCTGGTGAGATTCGAACTTGAACAGAAGACATCTTTTGAATAATCGTCCGTCGCTTTAGACACTACGCCAATTCCTCACTTGATAAAAAGTGCTTTGTATTGCCCATTTAAAAGTTAAGGAAGAAAAATCTTAGAGTTTGTTCGCCTTTTAAACCGCAAAATATCGGCGAAACCGTTTAGCGTATAAATAATGTAAGAGAGACCGGTACGATAATTCGAAATTAATTTTCTATCAAGGACTATATAGAAAATTATTGCAATAAAACAGCAGATAATGACATTTTTCCATCATGTTAATAAAATACTGTACTTTTACATATGCAAATTAATTTGATTTTACATATGTGAATTAATTTGATCGTCTCGTTCAGATTGTATTAAGTTTTATCAAAATCGAAGCATGATATGTTTTCAAATAAACTATCACAAAAATTCTGTAAAAGTTATTTACATAGCGAGACTAATACTTTATTCGGTGCTGCTACCTTCAGTATTTATTGCATGACGGTTAAATCATTCAGATTTAATGACATAATAACATTAAAAAAAATAATAATATGAGAAATTGTATGAAAAATTATGAGAACAATTTTTACCAGGGATGGTATATGTACGTCTTTAAATGGCCATTTAACCGTTGTATTATACTTGTACTCTTTATTTCTCTATTATTGTTGCTTTTTTTATAAAGAATGTTTAATACAATTTTAAAAAGTAAAAATTGTTTTTTATTGTGTACATGCGTACAATTATTGCACAATATAATTATTTTGACTCCTCTGCAGCAGTTTTACATGGTGTGTATGTGAAAATACCCCATTTAATAACGTACATTTGGCCCTTGATAGAATTAAATAGCTTATCTAGGAAACAGAATCTGTACGCAATCTGTCGTCAATCTGTCGTCAAAGTCTGTCGACAGACTCTGCGAGCAGTCTGTCACCAATCTGTCGTCAGAACAGATTCTGTGTACAGTCTGCTGCCATTCTGTCTACAGACACTGTTGATAAACTCTGCGTAAAATCTGCGCATGTTTGGCTATCTGGGTACTGGGGTATTATACAGGGTGAATATTATATACCGGAACACCTGAATATCTCGAAAACAAAGCGTTGTATAAAAAAATGTTAAATACAAAAGTTGTAGGGTTTAAAAAGATCTATTTTATGATATTAGCAGTTTGACCTTGA
>NW_022639453.1:3303943-3324472 GCF_010583005.1 Odontomachus brunneus
CTGTTCTGATGACAGATTGGTGACAGACTGCTCGCAGAGCCTGCCGACAGACTTTGACGGCAGATTTGCGGCAGATTGCGCGCAGATTCTGTCGTTTCGTAAGTTCTTTACACTGAAAAAAATGGTCTTGCAGTCATAGCAAAAATTATCTACATATGAAAAATTAGCTAAAATAGATAAATGACTAGAAAGCACTGCGATATCGTATATGTTTTGTCTAACTAGTATAAGTGGTAGAGACAGAATTTATATTTGAACCATTTGTCAAATTTAACAGAAAATTTCTCTATGGTGCTTAATCAGATTATAGCCAGTCACACTTCTAAAAGTGACTGTGATAGACAGAAAATACTAGCAATGAGAAATACAAAGGAATGTATAATCCTTATGTTCTATTTAGGATCTTTTATGTGTTATTACATCGGAGTTATTATTGTTATATCGGAGAACATTGATTCGTATTGCATCATGTAATATGGCGAAATAATGGAGATACATTGTCGTTTCGTGATAACAGTGGCAATAATTACCGTTAATTCACATGTGAATTGAAAAATATGAACAACAAAATGAAACATATTATGAAAGTATTACATTTATAGCGTAAACATTTATAATATTATAAATAAAGATAAATATTTATAATATTATAAATAATATTATAACAACATTATAATTACTGTTCCGGCTACATATGAGGATAATAAGAAACTTAGTATCAGTTGAAGAAGTAGCGCAGCGGCTAAGGTAATAGACTATATAAAAACCTGGAGGTATCTGAAGTTCTCGAGTTCGCATTCGACCAGTACTTAATAAATTTTCAGATGTGGAAATAGTGAGAAATAGAAGAGCTAAATTTCATTTAAAATCAAATAAATCAGAGATTTATTTCTGTATAAGCCTGTAATAAGCCTTACATTCTACAAATAAATTTTCTAGTCTTTTTTCTCAGTGTACTGTCTTACAAGTAAACCTACGGAAATGTCACTCTCCGATTTTTCTGAAATTTGGATATGTTATAATACATGATAAAGTAAAGAACACGTATTTTTTTTTAGCGGCGGAAAAACATATTTAGGGTATGAAATGAGCCTCCCAAAATAGGGGGTAAAAAGGAAAAATTGACATGATTCATTGTTAGAACGCTTATGTACAGGTAACGAAAGATTTTACCTGTACGTTACCTGTACATAAGCGTTCTAACAATGAATCGTTTCTGACACTTACAGAAAATAGTGAGAGGCAAGTGGACTCACTCTAATCAAGCACCCCGAAGAGATGTATATCCGACCGTGCGACCTCCGCGCGGTGCATCTCGGGTGACGCTAACGCCGGCGGTTATAAACAATTAATATTTTTAACATGTTTCATTCACTTCACATAACTAACAATAAATGTCATAAGTTAATTTATTGTATTTTGAAAGTCGCATGTCGAGTTACTGCCTATTCAAGTAATTTTTACAGTTTTCGTTCGCCATATTGGATCCGCCATATTGATTTCAGATTCGGATTCAACGACTTCAAAAACCAATATATTAAAAAGATCGAACAGTTCAGAAATATAGTTTTACAAGATGTTTCATGTGCAATGTCAAACGAGCGCGGCAATATAGGGGTCATTTACCCCCTAAATATTTATATAAAAAAAAAACAAAAAATACATGTTCCTTAATTAGCTTTCCTTTTAAAGTTTTAATAGATTTCACTTCGATTAGATCAAAACTGATTTTTTGTAGCAAAAAATTGGTCTTAGGGGTACTTTAGGGGTAGTTGGCCCCCTAATTTTCACTCCCCTCCAACATACCTAGGCCGATTTTCGTTTTCTATCAAAAGATACTTTCATACCAAAAATCATTAAGATCGCTTCACTGATCTCAAAGATATCGCAATTTTTCCATTTTACCCCCTATTTTGGGAGGCTTGTTTCATACCCTAAATATGTTTTTCCGCCGCTAAAAAAAAATACGTGTCCCTTACTTTTTCATGTATTATAACATATCCAAATTTCAGAAAAATCGGAGAGTGACACTTCCGTAGGTTTACTTGTTAGTGCTACAGTGATATACCTCAACTATATTCCTCACACAGAGATCGTTTTAGCTGCAACTTTGATTTTCGTTTTTATCAAACGCAGCAATTCATATTTAGTTACGAGGCTTAAATTTTCCTGCACATAATGCTATAATATTGCTGCTAAAAATTTTACGTACTAGAGACAATTTTCTCAGCTACAAAAAACAACGATACATTTTGACTGTAATATTTAGAATTCTAGCTGGACCAGCAAAACATTTTTTTGAGTGTAATTAAATGGCATATGTACTATTAAATGGTGTACTTTCACATGCACACGGTGTAAAACGAATACAGACCTGTGATCGAATAGTTTGGTTAGTGTTAGTTTGTTTATGCCTATATCATAATAACCAATCTCAAGTTTTATGTTTTATTTAAAAGCCATTCTGTATTAGTTGCAAATGTAAGTTACGTTGAAATGAAAGGGAAAATTGCTATTATTGAAAAATAATTCAACATAAATCAAAATTAATCATAGCTTTCAGGAAGAAATTTAATATAATATTGTGAAATATAAGGAAAGGTAATGAAAGATAATGAATATTGTTGAAAAATAACATATAAAAGTTTTCAATATTCAATATAATGAAATTAATTGATTGTTACTGAAAATTATTGTAATTATTCATGAAAACTTGATGAAGTAAGGATCTAAGTCATTTGAAAAATTATTGAAAACTCTTGTAATATTTTGTTGATTTTTGCGAAAAATTGTTGATATATATTGAGTTGTACTGAATAAATGGTGAATTGTATTGAAGAATACAATTTGCTGCAATTTGCTGATTTTTCCAAAAATTTCATTCTTACAATTAGTGAAATATTAAGAGTAAGGGAAATTGAATTAAATTATCATTGAATATTACTATACTGTGTTGTGAAACTTGTGAAATATGTCATTACATTTTTTAAACGACATAAGAGTATATTCTAAATATGATCCAAGATATCGTTACATTACAGCATTGGCTCATCACTAGTTCCCGTACGATCATTGAAGTCAAGCAGTGAACAGCATGGTTATTTAAAGATAAGTGGTCGCTTGACACGTGATCGAAACCACGCGAGACTTACGAATAAGTGAAACGACACAAAATATGAAATACTATTATAGTCCTTTTTTTATTATTTAGACAGAATAATCATATCAATTATCTGAACCATACTAATGAATAAATTGTTGGAATTTAACAAAAAATAAGGATTTAATTAAAGAACCTACATAACGACAGAATCTGTGCGTAATCTGCCGCCAATCTACCGTCAGAGTCTGTCAGTAGGCTCTGCGCGCAATCTGCTGCCAATCTGATGTCAGAGTCTGTTAGCAAACCCTGTCAGCAGTCTGACGGCAGATTGGGAACGCATATGTCCATGGATCTGTCGACAGATCCATAGACATCTGCGTCCTCAATCTGCCGTTAGACAGACTGGCGGCAGATTGCGCTCAGAGCCTGTCGACAGACTCTGACGGCAGATGCGCGTAGATTCTGTCGTTTCGTAGGTTCTTCAATTAAATTTTTGGTAGAAAATTTTCTCATAATTTTTCATAATTATTTATAGAATAAGCGCCTTCTCATAAATACTCGTAAAATATAATGAAAAAAAAGTTTTTCTGTATTATTTTTTCATAATTTTTAAGATTTTTTCTGGTGAGATTCGAACTTGAACAGAAGACATCTTTTGAATAATCGTCCGTCGCTTTAGACACTACGCCAATTCCTCACTTGATAAAAAGTGCTTTGTATTGCCCATTTAAAAGTTAAGGAAGAAAAATCTTAGAGTTTGTTCGCCTTTTAAACCGCAAAATATCGGCGAAACCGTTTAGCGTATAAATAATGTAAGAGAGACCGGTACGATAATTCGAAATTAATTTTCTATCAAGGACTATATAGAAAATTATTGCAATAAAACAGCAGATAATGACATTTTTCCATCATGTTAATAAAATACTGTACTTTTACATATGCAAATTAATTTGATTTTACATATGTGAATTAATTTGATCGTCTCGTTCAGATTGTATTAAGTTTTATCAAAATCGAAGCATGATATGTTTTCAAATAAACTATCACAAAAATTCTGTAAAAGTTATTTACATAGCGAGACTAATACTTTATTCGGTGCTGCTACCTTCAGTATTTATTGCATGACGGTTAAATCATTCAGATTTAATGACATAATAACATTAAAAAAAATAATAATATGAGAAATTGTATGAAAAATTATGAGAACAATTTTTACCAGGGATGGTATATGTACGTCTTTAAATGGCCATTTAACCGTTGTATTATACTTGTACTCTTTATTTCTCTATTATTGTTGCTTTTTTTATAAAGAATGTTTAATACAATTTTAAAAAGTAAAAATTGTTTTTTATTGTGTACATGCGTACAATTATTGCACAATATAATTATTTTGACTCCTCTGCAGCAGTTTTACATGGTGTGTATGTGAAAATACCCCATTTAATAACGTACATTTGGCCCTTGATAGAATTAAATAGCTTATCTAGGAAACAGAATCTGTACGCAATCTGTCGTCAATCTGTCGTCAAAGTCTGTCGACAGACTCTGCGAGCAGTCTGTCACCAATCTGTCGTCAGAACAGATTCTGTGTACAGTCTGCTGCCATTCTGTCTACAGACACTGTTGATAAACTCTGCGTAAAATCTGCGCATGTTTGGCTATCTGGGTACTGGGGTATTATACAGGGTGAATATTATATACCGGAACACCTGAATATCTCGAAAACAAAGCGTTGTATAAAAAAATGTTAAATACAAAAGTTGTAGGGTTTAAAAAGATCTATTTTATGATATTAGCAGTTTGACCTTGAGTTGCGTCATAAAGATCAGGTCAAGGTCACAATGATGTTTTTAAATGGATACCCCCATTTTTTATTGTATATTCTTGTAGCTTATCTCGAGAGCTTTCCAAAACACTATACTTAAGTATTTTTTCGTTAAGTACTTTTCGAGTTAAGAGGCTTCAAAGTTACGCTCTTTAGCATTAGCGCGCGGCCGATTAAGGCAAGAGGAAAATCATATCCGGCCGATTAAGGTAAGCTAAGGCAGAGAAAAACGTAAACACAAGCGCGGTAAACGAGAGCTGCCCTTGCGTTTACGTTTTTTAGGCCATCAGCCTTACGCTATTTACTATTAATACGAGCGCGCGTTCGTGCTCGTCACTACGGTATCCACGCGCGCTAATGCTAAAGAGCGTAACTTTGAAGCCTCTTAACTCGAAAAGTACTTAACGAAAAAATACTTAAGTATAGTGTTTTGGAAAGCTCTCGAGATAAGCTACAAGAATATACAATAAAAAATGGGGGTATCCATTTAAAAACATCATTGTGACCTTGACCTGATCTTTATGACGCAACTCAAGGTCAAACTGCTAATATCATAAAATAGATCTTTTTAAACCCTACAACTTTTGTATTTAACATTTTTTTATACAACGCTTTGTTTTCGAGATATTCAGGTGTTGCGGTATATAATATTCACCCTGTAGTTACATTTAGGTTTGTGCGTTCTTACCTTGCAAATATCAATAATGAAGAGATTGTAGGAAAATATTTCTCTTTGTAATCTTGTCTCTGTGCATCGATTATTAAAGATGCTGCTTGTTGTGGTGAATAATATGTTAAACCATATCTGTTGCAGAATAAAAATGATGTTATAAACACTTGAAAAATAACTAAGAAAAAATAAATACGACCGACGATAACATATTCTAGCTAACAACGTCGAAATGACGTAAAAATTACATGGTTTTTATGTCGATGATGTAATGTGACCTAAATGAAACGTAATTTTGACGTTATTATAGATAATAAAATAATACGACATTTTTATTACGTCAAAAAGACGAATTGCCAATGTTCAATATGACCCAGCTAACAAAGTAACATCACATGACGTTTTAATAACGTCATAATGACGTCTTTAAATGTTAGCTGGGGAGTGTATACCAATCAAAAGATGCATGCAAGAAAATGCTGTATAGCGCTACTATGGCATTCTATCCTTGTTGTAAATCTGAAAAATGATAATGATGAAACGACGTGATGTTAATAATGTGCTCCATAAAAACGTCCTAAATTACATCGTCTTTAATGGTTATTGCACATTAAATGACAGGTTACATTTAAAAGGATCTATTCTCTTCTTTTAACCCTCATACTTCACCATAATTCACATAGCTGGCACATTGGGCCGTTTGAGGTCCTTACCATTAAAATACTTGTTGCGTGAAAGCTATTGATTTTTTCACTAAAAAAAATTCCAAAATAGTTTTCAAATATTGACTTAAAAGATATCATAGGTTATTTTGATAAAATGTAATATTAAATATAAAAAAAATTCGAGAACTTAAAAAGAACGAAAAAATGACTATTTTTACTAAATAATTCATAACTCTTCCATTTTTTCATATTAGGAGTTAAAAATTTAACTTGACACTCTTGAGATATAACACTTTAAGGAAAGAAATAGTTTAGATAGTGGCTATTTCAAAAAAGGTATTTATTTGTAGAGTTGAAAAAACAAATTTTAGCCAAAAATGTACTACTTATTTTTTCAAAGTATACTTGTTTATTTATCAGATATATGAGTGAATTTTACTTGATTAATGTACAAAAATTATCTTCACTATCTTCCTCGAGTAAGAGGGTTCCTTGGACAAAAAATAGATGATGGCACAAACATCATTCTCGTACTATAGGGGGGAATAAATTGGAGCTGAATCAAACTGAATTAAGCTGAGGTTTTTGGTACCCCAGTATGCCAGCTAAAGATTAAATAAAATATTTGTTTTCGTACGTGGATATACCATATGTATACAATACGAAGCGTTTCTCACGAAAAATGACAGTGGCGCAATAAGTAAGGTAAACGACTTAAGAACCAGAGGTCTCAGATTCGAATCTCGGTAATGTAGTAAGCAGATTTTCTAAGTACAATTTAACTTGAATTAAATAGCATGTGAAATAATAAAGTGGAAAATTTAAGAAAAATTCAGGAAAAAAGAAAAATATATATAAATGTATATATTTTAATAAATATTTTTCTAATATTTATTATAAATATATTTATGATATATTGAATCTCAAGTCACAAAAATATTTATAAAATATTTTGGTAAATATTTATAAAATATTCAAATAAATCTTATAAATATTTTATGTTGTCTGGGTAATAACGTCCTCAAAACGTCTAAATTACATCATTTTTACTTCATGTATCGACGTCAGTATGACGTAGCAAAAGTGACGTCAATGGGTTGCGACATTAGCACGTCACAAGTACGTTAAAATGACGTTCCATTCAGGTTTTTAATGACGTCTGCAGGCCAAAAAAATCACGTCATTTCGATGTCTTCTTGTTAGCTGAGATACGTTATTGCACAAATAGCACAGAACGTTCTAAGGACGTCCATTTTATGTCCATTTTACGTCCGCACATCCATGGACATGCAATGGACATCCATAAAATATCCGATTTTGGACATCCGTTAATGTTTATAATTTAAACGTCCATATCTGATCTTAGACATAAATATCTTAAGTATAAAATTCAACTATAGACATGTTGAGAATGCGCCCTATCAACGCTACACATAATTCTATCTCCAGACAACAATGTCACGTCATTTTCACGTCGATAAATGGTGATTATCAGTCCTAGACGTTCTCTACCAATAACTGACGTTTAAAAAATGTAATTATTTTAACGTGATAATACCGTCATTTAAAGACTATAATACGTCTATAATACGTTTTTGAGAGGTCATTTTTAGTCAGATGTTTGATAAGCAAAGAACATGACAAATGTTTACCTAATGTTTATTTATATCAACTGTGGTTTATGTAACAGATTATTATTTATATACGTTGTTATTTATTTTTTATGTACTTGCATATCAAGCATTTAACTCTTAGGAATAAACCTTATAGAACTAGTTCTACCATTTTTTACTCATGAGCATTGAATCGTTGCAATTAATTATTCAGTTAGTAGAATGATGTTCAAAGATATGTTAATGAGAAATTATTGACCCAGATAGCACAGAGATAAATAGAAGTTCTGATAGAGAATTCATTTTAAAAAATAAGGTGGATCTTTCCTTTTTTAAATTGTATTCTTTATAGACACTCAAAATGTTTATAGTTTTTTATGACGGTCTATTTAATAACAGTTAACAATAAAAAAATATTTATAAAACATTTTTTTAAAATAAATAAAATCCTCTTTAAAAAGAGGCATGTAAGAGATTTAATTGTTGCCGTTTCTCCGTGATGCTGATTGGCTGTGCGTTACGGCCGATTTCGTTTCGCGCACGGTTGTTATCGCAGTGGAATCAAGTGACATTTTGCGCGTACGAGAATGGGGTTATAATGAGATTATATTTTTAATGTATAATAGTTTCAAAAGTTACGAAGTGTGTTTGCCGTGATAATTTTGAAGAAGAACTATGGAGTTTTCAGATAAGTATTGGTAAATGCATAAAAATATATAACGATGAAAATCTTAAATACTTTGTGTCGTTTTTATATTTTTTATGGTTAAATTAAATAATAAAAATATAAAAAAGAAAAAAAGAAGAAGAAAAAAAGAGAAAAAGAAAAGAATATGTGAGAAGAAATGAAAAGAAGACAGAGAAATGAAGATAAATGATAAGTTGGTAAAAAACTATAAGAGAGCGAGATGGAAAGACAAGAGGAATGTATGAGTGAGTAAAAGAATGAATGAATAAAAGGATAGATAATAAATAAATAAATTTTTTTGTCTGTACCGCTGATAAAGAAATATTACTTTATATAATATATTAGGATATAGAACTAGGATACTTTATGTTGTTTGTACTTTTATTATTTTTAGTTAAACAAGGCAAGAAGAAAGAATAAAGAAAGAAAGTACAGAAAGGGAAAAAAAGAAAAATATAAGGACAGAAGGTCCCATATAGTACAAATCTCTAAAAGACTTCTTCCAAAAGAGAAGAAGTTCCAAAAGAGTTCCCAAGTCCTCCAGAACACTTTTAGGATTCTTTAAGAAGTCTTTTAGAGATTTGTGCTTTATGTAATAGTATAGACAGATAAATAACAGAAAAATAGAAACGAAGCAAGAATATAGAAAATAGAGAGATGTAACCCTCAGGAAAAAAAACTTTTGGAAAGTTATAGTTTTTGACAGTTACTGTACAAACATTTACAGTTACTGTTGATATTGGAAAGTTCTGTGCAATCACTTTTATTTTCTTTTTCTCCTCTCCAATTTTTTTCGTCTTTTTTCTTTTTCTTCCTTTCTTTTTCTTTCTACTTTTAGCTTTTTAGTTAAAAAAGGTAAAAAAGATACACAAAGCATCCAAGTTCTTTTTGTACAAAACATTTTGGTTAAAATATACCCAATCAAACTCATTTTTATTCTCTCTAATTCTTACTCATTCTCCCTCATTCTTCTTAATACTTTCCCATTCTCCCTCATTCTTCTCTCTTATTCTTACTCATTCTCTCCCATTTTCTCTCATTCTGTCTCATTCTCTCCCATTCTCTCTTCTATTCTCTTCAAACTCATTCTTATTCTCACTCTTTCTTCCTCATTCTCTTGATTGTCGGTGATAGTTATTGCCACCTATCAGTATCTGTCAGTTTGATAGTTTTCTGAATTTATTGGAAAATGACAAGTTTCAGAAGTACTATTGGTCTACAGTTTGTCGGAGATATAAAGTTATTATAGTTTTAAAGAGTCTTGTCTCTGATAATTACTTTAACAGTATTTTTTCATGAAAAAAGTTAGGAAAATAGGTCACTTTTTAAAAGTAATTAAAATAAGAAAGAATGGGAAAAAATGCAAGTGAATGAGAAAGAATGAGAGCGCATGAAAGAGAATAAGGGAGAATGGGAAAGAATGAGAAAGGATAGTAGAAAATTAAAGTAACTGAAAGAGTACAGCAAGTAAAGAAAGTACAGAAAGCATGAAGAAAAAGGGAAAATATAAGGAGAGAAGACAGTACAGACAGGTAGAAGTAACAGAAAATAGAAACAAAATAAGAAGATAGAAAATATAGAGATGCAAGATAGTAAAATAGGAAAGGTTACTTTTTAAAAGTAAAAAAGTAGATATAATGGTGAAAGAAAGAGAGAAATATGTAGAGAGAGGAAGTAATATAAAAAATTTATATATAAATTATTATAACTTATATATAAATTTTACATTTATATATAAAAATGTATAAGTATATAAATTATTATATATATATTTATATTAAATCTTATTTTTTTCTTGTTATATTTCTCTTTTTCTCTTATTACTAAGGAAAAATTAGAGAGAATTAGCAAAAATAAAAAAGAATGAAAGAGAATGAAACAGAATAAGGGAGAATGAGAGAGAATAGGAGAGAATGAAAAAGAGTAGTAGAAAATTAGAATGACTGAAAGAGTATGAGGGAGAATGAGATAGAATAGGAGAGAATGGTAAAGAATGAGAGAGAGTAAAGAAGAATTAGAGAGAATAAGAGAGAATGGCGATGAATAAAGGAGAATGAAAGGATATAGGAGAGAATGCGAGAATATTAAGGAGAATGAGAGAAAATGAGGAAGAATGAGTGAGAATGAGGAAGAAATTGAGAATAAGAATGAGTTTGAAGAGAATGGAAGAGAGAATGGTAGAGAATGAGACAGAATGAGAGAAAATGGGAGAGAATGAATAAGAATAAGAGAGAAGAATGAGGGAGAATGGAAAAGTATTAAGAAGAATGAGGGAGAATAAGTAAGAATTCGAGAGAATAATAATGAGTTTAATTGGATATATTTTAACCAAAATGTTTTGTACAAAAAGAACTTGGTTGCTTTGTGTGTCCTTTTTACTTTTTATAACTAAAAAGATAAAAGTAGAAAGAAAAAGAAAGGAAGAAAAAGAAAAAAGACGAAAAAAATTGGAGAGGAGACAAAGAAAATAAAAGTAAATAATAGGAAGTTGAAGCATAAGAGGTCGAGATAGAGAAAAACAGGAAAGATATACAAATAAAATAAGAAAATAAAAAAATGAATAAATAATAGGACATGTTGCTTGTTATTATTATTGTTATTATCATTTTTTGTTATTTATAGATACACACATTCTTAAATAAGAGTCTAGCCATATGGCAATTTTGCTTTAATACACGAAATTTTTTGTATATATTATATTACTGTGTTAATTACAACATATATAGCCAAAATGTAAGACGTTTATATCGATCGAAGAAGTGATGTGGTGTCTACAGACTCATAATTCAGAAGTGTCTCATCAGGGTCCATGTTCTCACAACAGTACCAGTGAAAATTTTTAAATGTGATGTAACATTAAAAACCAAGAAATCTAAAATTTTCAAGTAAAATCAGCAAACGCTGTGACATTTACGAATAGTTTCTGTTAGAAAATAGAACCGAAAAAGGATATTCCGACATGTCATTTTTATATCTCTTTATGACGTCATTTTTATATCTCTTTATGACGTCATTTTCACATTTTATTATGACGTCAGTGAGTTGTAACTTATTCCCGTTATTTTTACGTCATTATTACATGATTATAAAAGAATAATTGACGTCAGGAATGACCAAAAATTGACGCGAAAATCACGTCACGTTGCTGCCTGGGATAGACGTCCAAAATAGGTACAGAAACGATCTTATTTCGGACATTTTATGAATACCCAAAGTTGTGTCCAATGTACATGTACTATGAACGTATTTCGGATAAGAAACGAATTTGTTTTGGACATTTTTTGGGTTGTCCTATATCTAGAAACAGATATCTGATGAACGTCCATCGGATGTCCATATGCTATCTGAGTAACAAATTTCCGAATGATCATTTCAACTTAACTCATTTAAGTCCTCGCTAACGATAAAGTAAGGAATAAAATTGATTTATTTAACAACTATCTACAAATTAAAAATATCTTCTCTTTTTATAGTAATATGAGTGTGAAATTAAAAAAATACACTACTATAATAAACTATATTACTTTCATCAAATATATTAATATATAAAACAAATAAATTATTTTAAAAACATCTTACTGCTTGCCCTTGTATGTAAATTGTTCGTCAAACGTTATCGTTAACTTACCTTATTCTTAAGTTTTTAATCAAATTTGTAGTCACGAAACACGGGAAAATCGTGGTCGTTTTAACACAAGACTTTCCTTTATGTAGTTCGTCGGCAATAGATTCCATAAGAACTGTACAGAATGTTTGAAACAATAAGTACCAATGCATGTATATATGTAAAATGTACGAAATTGAATAGAAAAATCCTCTATCACTTTACGCGCCGTCAAGAATCACGCGTGTAAAGCTGACTCAATACAGAAGCTCTAATATAATGCGTATGAAGCTGAATTAATACAGGATGCTTAACATAACCACCATAAATAAAATGCGCCGTTTACTATTTGTAACGTTTTTCTACCTCTTACTGCCAACTAATACTAATTGTTCCTAGTAAACAGTCAATAAATCTAAGATATGTTTTCTCAAGATACAGTGTTTATTTCACCACTGATTTACTAATATTTTTAAAATTAATATCTCAATAATTACTGTGGTGTGCAAAATGATAAAAGATTCTTTTGTTTAGTTTTATTTTGCATAGTTTTATTTTTTTACACACAAGTGTTAATGCGTATTGCATTAGACATCCTGTATTAATATGACAACTTATATGCGACACATATAATACGGAATTGAGAAAAACAGTTATAAATAAAAACAAAGTATAGATTGTGATATTCCAATCACATTTTAAATGGATATGTGGACGGTATAAATTCAACATAAAATTACATATCACCAAAAGGTTTGAAAACAAGAGGAGAGTTGAAATTATACCGGTATTTTAAATCGTACCTCATTAATTATATTTGGATTTAAAAATGTTTTTAACACGCACAAAGTAAGATAATCTGAATTGTTTATCTATATTTTTATTATGTATATTCTTTACTTTTAGTTCGATGTTAGATTGTTAGATGCCGTTAGTTAGACATTAGACATTATTTATTTTTAATAATAATAAAGAAATTAATGAGATACGATTTAGGTACAATTTCGGTAACATTCCCCTAAATTGAATAACCGCTTTAACCTTTATTCATATTCTCAAATTAACTAGCGCAAAATTAGTACTAGTGTTAAAATTGTTAAATTTAAAACAAATATTATATATATATATATATATATATATATATATATATATATACAGGGTGAGTCATTTTAATCGAACCAGGCAAATATCTCGAAAAATATGGAAGATACGGAAAAATATTTCAAACAAAAGTTGTATGGTTCGGAGCAGGACATAAGATGGTGCAATTTGGCTTGATCCTGGATAGTCGTTTGAAAGTCACGTGAAGGTCACTTTCAATTTCTTAAATGGAAATCTCCATTTTTCATTGCATATTCTTATAACTTACCTCGAGAGTTTTACAAAACACTATAATAAAGTATTGTTTCATTAAGTACTTTTCGAGTTATAAGACTTGAAAGTTACAATACCGCCAGCATTAGCATTATCCAAGATGTATCACGCGGAGGTTGCCCGGTCGGATTTACACCTCTGTGCGTGTTATTTTTATTTCTACATAAAAATGAATTTTGTCAAATGGTTGGGGCGCACACGCATATGCCTTCTCCCTGTGTGCACATTCTCTCCACTCGACTCTCGCGCGATACTCGTCCTTAAACGTTTCACTAACAAGCAAGCAAAACGTTACATTAGTTACCTCGTTATAGACGTGTCACTTTAGGTGTACAAAAATTAAAAAAAGAGTATTAAAATTAACACTTTGTTTCCTTAATAATAAACATGACTGATTATTCACTTAGTAAAATTGTCGACATGATAATTGAATATGGAAGGGCCAATGAAAACTACAGACAATGTGCTGGTCAGTATGCTCTACGGTATCCAGATCGTCGATGTCCCAATCATACCACAATAATGAAAGTTATTAATAGAGCTGAGGAAGGTACATTATGTCACAAATGTAGAAAGAAATGTTTAACTGATGCTAATGATTTGAATACAGCTATTTTAGGGATGGTAGTAACAAAACCTCAGATTGGTCAACGTACAATCAGCCGAGAACTCAATGTTTCTCAGTCAACTATCCGGCGAATTTTAAGAGCGAATAATTTTCACGTTTATCATATTCAACGAGTTCAGGCACTTACTGAAAATAAAAAAACAAAAACGCGTCGAATTTTATCATTGGGGATTGGAAAAATTAGAAGAAGATCCGACTTTTTTTGATAAGATTTTATTTACCGACGAATCAACATTTCAGAATACTGTAGAATTGAATCGTCATAATTGCCACTTTTATTTAGATATTATTCCATTTTGGATTCGTCATGTAGATCGTCAGCATCAGTGGAAAGTAAATGTTTGGTATGGCATTTTGAATGGCTAGGTTATTGGACCCTATTTCTTTGATAATAATATTAAACGAATAATATACTTACAGTTCGTGCAAAATAATCTATTCGAATTGTTAAAAGATATTAGGAACTAGGGATTGCATGTGGTTTCAACATGATGGTATTCCTCCGCATAGAGCTGCCATTGTGCGAGACTATTTACATCAAAGATATTCTGAACGCTGGATAGGGTACAACGGTTATATTACATAGCCTCCAAATTCTCCTGATTTGACATCTTGTGATTTCTTTTTATGGGGGTACGTTAAAGAGATTATTTTTGCTACGGAACCGATAACTCCGGTCGATATGAGAAATTGCATCACCAGAACTTTGGCAACTATTCCCGAAGAATTTCTTCAAAGGACTACTATTGCATTGCGTCATAGATTCCGAATGTGTATTGAAGTAAATGGTGATACATTCGAAGAAATGTTATAAGATGTAAATCGTAGAATGTACGAGCGTGTGCAAGCGCGCGTGCGCACGCACGCGCACACACACACACACACATAGCAGTAGAGAAGGTTTGGAGTCATTAAATACTACGAGAGTGACGAACCGTGGAGTCCTTATCTCTGTTGTGACACACACACACACACACACACATACACAAAAGAGGTGTAAATCCGACCGGGCAATTTCCACGTGGTACACCTTGGATAATGCTAATGCCGGCGGTACTGTAACATTCAAACTTTATAACTCGAAAAGTACTTAATGAAAAAATACTTTATTATAATGTTTTGGAAAGCTCTCGAAGTTAGCTACAAGAATATGTAATGAAAAATGAAGGTTCCATTTAAGAAATTGTAGGTGACCTTCACGTGACTTTCAAACGATTATCCACGGTCAAGCCAAATTGCACCATCTTATGTCCTGCTCCGAACCATACAACTTTTGTTTGAAATATTTTTCCGTATCTTCCATATTTTTCGAGATATTTGCCTGGTTCGATTAAAATGATTCACCCTGTATATATTAGGGTAGTTCTTATTTTTCGATTTTCAAATTTTTTCCGCGGCACTCTTTAAAAAGTTTCTATTTGACAAAAAAAATCCCTGCCAAACTTTTGCTCGATTGGATAACAAGAACCTGTGCCCCGGGTCGTTAAACATTAGAGTACCTTGTATTAAGCTGTCTACATTATCAATATGGTTTTTAAAGCGTGTTTTCCACAAAAATCACAATAGACAACTTTTCTCTTTTCTTTCTATATCGTTTGAGATCTTATAGTCTCATTTAAATAAATTAGATAAATTGTTGATTAATCGAAATAATAGAAAGCTCCTCGAATAGATTGTTGATTACTAAAAAATAAAAATAAATAGTTATTACATTTATTGTTTGAGCTATAACAAATCATGTATGGACTATAAAAGTTGCAATAGTATGCTTGAAGGACAATATAATAAGTGTAAAACATAATATCTTTCATGTTTTTATTAATAAACCCATTTTTTAAATTAAATATTACATAATAATTAATAATCTCGTGGTTCCTAATCTTATGCTGGGAGGGGACCATAAATGTATAATACCTAGGCCGCGGGTTCGCAACGTTAGCCATTGTCTGTACGTGTCAAACAATATAAAGAAATAACATTCTTTCGGTAAAAGTCTCTTTTTAACGAAGGCTTTTTTATACTCACCACTTATCGTGGTTTTGTGGCGGGAGTAAAGCAGCCTTCGTTAGAAAGAGACAGACTTTTTACCGAAAGAATGCTATTTCTTTATATTGTTTAACGTGTTCAGACAATGGGAAACGTTGCAAATCTGCCTATTATACAGTTTGTTTGATAAAAACTTTTGCATATAAACAGGTAGACGGAAAATTCAAACAGGAGCCGATAGAGGCACCTTTCGCCTAAGATGCTTTGTTGATAAAGCTTTAGTTGTCATTCGATCTTCGTGATAAAAATATATATTTCACCATGAATGCCAAATACACATCGCGTTTCGAAGTCGTGTTTCTTTGTAAACATCCGAAAGGACCAAAAATGTCACGCCAAGCGGCTGCTAAGTACATAAGAAAGTCAAAAGCATTTGTAAATAAGTGGGTGAATCCTTACTTAGAGGTGAAAAAGGTGACTTACTAAAACGTGGCTCTACGCAGAGATTTGGTACTTTGCATATCTTCACAAACAACTTAAACGTTAGCAAAATGGTCAAAATTTATGAGAAGGCTTTATTACTATCTGCTCAAACATGATTTATAAGGAAAAACGAAAAATGGATACTATAACAGGACAATAATCATCGAAGTCGGCTTTGTACCGCGTGGAAATAAGAAAATAATGTTGAATTACTGGATTGGCCATCACAGTCACCGGATGCAAATCCTATCGAAAACGTTTGGTTCTTGATGAAGTTTAAACTTCGTGGAAAGAAAATTTGGTCGGTTAAGGAATTAGTTCGACAAATTTGATTGATATGGAGATCTTCATCTCAAGAATATGCCATAAAATTAGTTGTAAAATTAGTAGAAAGTATGCCTCTGAGATGCCAGGTAATTATTAATAATGAAGACGACTGGACAAGTTATTAATAATAAAACATCACAGTTCTAATCAAGTAGTATATGTGTATTTTATTCCAAAAATCATTTCATTTCAATAAATTATTTATCAAGTTTTGCCGTATACGCTCTTATCAAACAGACATCTATGGTCCCCTCCCAGCATAAGATTAGAAACCACGAAATTATTAATTATTATGTAATATTTAATTCAAAAAGTTTCTTTATTATGTTTGAAGGACAAAATAAATATAAAATATGAAAGGTATCATGTTTTACACTTATTTTGTCCTCCAAACATACTATTTATATTCCATTCATGATTTATGTTATAGCTCAAACAATAAATGCAATAACTATTTATTTTTATGTTTTAGTCATCAACAATTTATCTAATTGTTTAAATAAGACTATAAGATCTCAAACGATGTAGAAAGAAAAAAGAAAAATCCTCTTTGGTGATTTTTGTGGGAAACACGCTTTAAAAACTATATTGATAACGTATACAACTTAATACAAGGGTACTCCAATTTAACGACCTAAGAGCACGGGTTCTCGTTATCCGATCGAACTCAAACTTGATAGGAATTATTTTTTTGTTATATGGATACTTTTTATGGATACTTTTTGGAGGCCGTAGAAAAAATTCGAAAAAAAAATTTTGACCAAGAGTAAAAAAGGACCATCCTATACACACACACACACACACACACGCGCGCGCATAGTGAGGTCTCATTTTTTTACCCTGTATATACACACACGCGCAATGTGTGTGTGTGCGCGCGCGCGTGTGTGTGTATATACAGGGTAAAAAAAATGAGACCTCACTATGATTTCCAAAAATACGCACTTTCAGGGAAAATGACCTCAATAAAAGTTGTAGAAGTCATGAAAGACTATCTTTTGGACTATCTAAAGATTTCTTTTAACCTTAAACTTGACCTTGAACTTAACTTTGAGGGTCATCTGAAGGTTAACATAGAATTTTTAAAAATCGTCTCTGACCTCGGATATGAAAAGGACGAGAAATTTTATGTTTAGATACGATGTCATGTCAGTGGTCAAAGTGATCCCTAAGGGCTATTTGGAAGTCAAATTAGTGACAGTTACAGTATTATCATTACAGTATTATATATAATTAGTTACAGTATATCCAGTGGAGGACGGTATCGAAAAAAATTACCAGAATAAAAGCTGTAGGAGTCATGAAGGACTATCTTTGGTGAACTTAATTTTGAACTTAACCTTGAAGTCGATTTAGGTACAGATTCAGCCAGCTAAGATAAGATCAGTCGCAGATCCGGCCAGCTACCCGACAAAAACAGTACGTGAAATCAACGTGAATGCCACGTGAATGAGCGAGAGGACGTCCACATGGATATTCGAGCGGATATCCACTTAAAATCGATAGTTGAAATCACGTAGTTCGATCATCGATGTAATGTGGATTCTGTTAAAATTGCACAAACCCTCTCTCAGGAAAAATATTGTTAAGAACTGTCTAAAAAATTGTAGGAAAACTGAAGCAAATAATATAAGGAAACTGCTTAGTATACTGTAAAAATCTCGCGATTAATTTGAACATGTCTCAACAGTTTTCTTTAGTACAATAACTGAAACCTTGTATAATACAAAAATATTTATGATATATCTTCAATTCTTAAACGTTAGTTTATGTTGATTTTAAATGAAATTTTGGTCTTTTAATTGATTTCTCACTATTTTCACATCAGCAAATTTACTCACAAGGAGATGCCACAACCTGCTAAATCGATTTCTGAACGAGACATAGCACGTTCGCTAGCTGCGATGTTAAGCATCAACACCCTAATTGAGATTTGTGCAAATGCGCCTTTGTTTATGAGAAATTACAATATAATATTTGGATTGCGGGACTGTATCACGGATATGGCTAAAAATGCAACTGTCTTTCAGCGAGGTTGCGTGGTTGAGCAGAGTGAGACTCCCACGTCGAACATTTTTGAGCCTGCAGCGAGCGTTCGAAACTCGGCGACGAGTTACCCTTATGCGGTGTTTTTTTTTGTTTTTCTTATCTTAGAGCATGTAATTAATGTTTTTCGAATATGATACATTTGTTTTGCATATGTTTCGTTTTTATGCTATTAATCAGAGGTAATTAGGGAAGTGTCAGGCTTGTTTAATGCAAACACGAATATAGACACATATTTTGCATTGCTTACAATGAAATATATATTTTAGTACATCACTTTCATATGAAAACATTGTATACAACATTGTCATATAATAAAACAATGTCATATAATAAAACATTGTCGTATAATAAAACACTGTCATATAATAAAACATTGTCATATAATAAAATTTATATGCTATAAATATCTTTCATTTTTTCACAATATTGCGGATGGAATTCTGTATAAAAACAATTAAAACATAACAAATGTTTGCACCAACTGCAACATGCAATAAAATATTTTATTATATGATTATATGATTATTATCCGAGACATCGGGTCGTTCCTCCCTGATGAAGCGGACTGAAATGTTCGTGAAACGTCGGAATCAAACAAAGATGAATCCACGCGGTTCAAACACGGGAACCAAATCTAAAGTGATGTAGTGTCCTTAACAGAAAAATATATCGCAGAAATGATTGCAACTAGTCAGCTTATGTTGATTTTAAATGAAATTTAGCACTTTTATTTGATTTCTTACTATTTTCACACCTGAAAATTTACTCAGTACTGGGCTGACGCGAACTCGAGATCTCAGACATCTCCAGGTTCCTAAAGTCTACCACCTAGGCTGCTGCGCTATTTCTTCAACTGATACTAAGTGCTTTTTATTATCCCCATATGCAGCCGAAGTACTAATTATAGTTTTCTTATAACATTATTTAGTACAATCACAAAATGAACTATTTGTACTTGAAATATTTCATAGAATAAAAGAGAAGTCAGAAATATATGCATAAAATATTTATGTAAAATATATTTACCTAGATGTTGAAATTACAAAACATTACAATTAGAAAAATATTTGAAAAAATATGTTTAAAACGTAAAAAATAATAGGATAAGTTTTCTTTTCTTCATTAAAAAGACGTTTTTTAAATGTTTTTTGACGTTTGGAAAAATGTTTTGATTTTTAATATTGAATAAATATTTATTTTAACATTTAGAAAATATTTTCTAAATGTTAAATGTTAACATTTAGAAAAATGTTTTTAAATGTAAAAATAAATGTTTATTAAATATTAAAAAACAAAACAATCTTCCAAACGTTAAAAAACGTTATTTTAATGAAAAAAGAGAACTTGACCCATTATCTTTAATGTTTTAATGTCTCTTCAAATTAAAAAAAAATGTTTTTTTAAATATTGTTTGTTCATTGGGTAACAAAAATAATTAGTAAATAAGTAAAATATATTATATTTGCAATATTTTTTAAATATTGCTGTAATATTGCTAAAGTAATATTTCAAAT
>NW_022639453.1:3324482-3329859 GCF_010583005.1 Odontomachus brunneus
CGCCTTTGTTTATGAGAAATTACAATATAATATTTGGATTGCGGGACTGTATCACGGATATGGCTAAAAATGCAACTGTCTTTCAGCGAGGTTGCGTGGTTGAGCAGAGTGAGACTCCCACGTCGAACATTTTTGAGCCTGCAGCGAGCGTTCGAAACTCGGCGACGAGTTACCCTTATGCGGTGTTTTTTTTTGTTTTTCTTATCTTAGAGCATGTAATTAATGTTTTTCGAATATGATACATTTGTTTTGCATATGTTTCGTTTTTATGCTATTAATCAGAGGTAATTAGGGAAGTGTCAGGCTTGTTTAATGCAAACACGAATATAGACACATATTTTGCATTGCTTACAATGAAATATATATTTTAGTACATCACTTTCATATGAAAACATTGTATACAACATTGTCATATAATAAAACAATGTCATATAATAAAACATTGTCGTATAATAAAACACTGTCATATAATAAAACATTGTCATATAATAAAATTTATATGCTATAAATATCTTTCATTTTTTCACAATATTGCGGATGGAATTCTGTATAAAAACAATTAAAACATAACAAATGTTTGCACCAACTGCAACATGCAATAAAATATTTTATTATATGATTATATGATTATTATCCGAGACATCGGGTCGTTCCTCCCTGATGAAGCGGACTGAAATGTTCGTGAAACGTCGGAATCAAACAAAGATGAATCCACGCGGTTCAAACACGGGAACCAAATCTAAAGTGATGTAGTGTCCTTAACAGAAAAATATATCGCAGAAATGATTGCAACTAGTCAGCTTATGTTGATTTTAAATGAAATTTAGCACTTTTATTTGATTTCTTACTATTTTCACACCTGAAAATTTACTCAGTACTGGGCTGACGCGAACTCGAGATCTCAGACATCTCCAGGTTCCTAAAGTCTACCACCTAGGCTGCTGCGCTATTTCTTCAACTGATACTAAGTGCTTTTTATTATCCCCATATGCAGCCGAAGTACTAATTATAGTTTTCTTATAACATTATTTAGTACAATCACAAAATGAACTATTTGTACTTGAAATATTTCATAGAATAAAAGAGAAGTCAGAAATATATGCATAAAATATTTATGTAAAATATATTTACCTAGATGTTGAAATTACAAAACATTACAATTAGAAAAATATTTGAAAAAATATGTTTAAAACGTAAAAAATAATAGGATAAGTTTTCTTTTCTTCATTAAAAAGACGTTTTTTAAATGTTTTTTGACGTTTGGAAAAATGTTTTGATTTTTAATATTGAATAAATATTTATTTTAACATTTAGAAAATATTTTCTAAATGTTAAATGTTAACATTTAGAAAAATGTTTTTAAATGTAAAAATAAATGTTTATTAAATATTAAAAAACAAAACAATCTTCCAAACGTTAAAAAACGTTATTTTAATGAAAAAAGAGAACTTGACCCATTATCTTTAATGTTTTAATGTCTCTTCAAATTAAAAAAAAATGTTTTTTTAAATATTGTTTGTTCATTGGGTAACAAAAATAATTAGTAAATAAGTAAAATATATTATATTTGCAATATTTTTTAAATATTGCTGTAATATTGCTAAAGTAATATTTCAAATTAATGTCACTACAATGTCTCTGCAACATTGCATTGCAATATGCAATGTTGCAACGTTGTAACAATATTGCTGCAAGCTTCTGTGCTGTATGGGATAGTAACACTGAAAATAATAGTCTGAATGAAAGTCAGGATATATGTATTTCGATATATTTTTAAAAAAACATTTTTTTAGTTACCCATTAATACATTATTTCATCAATCACATGTAAAGCAAGTACGTTATTATCTTCCCAGAAAATTCAAAAAGAATTCAGTCGTATATCAGCAATTTTGAATTCATTTTTAAATGCAAAAAGAATTCTTTTCACTGAACTGACTTTGAAGAATTCTTTTTGCATCTGAAAATGAACTCAGAATTGTGACATACGACTGAATTATTTTTGAATTTTTTTTGAGTTCTCTGTGCTATCTAGGTTAACATTTGTGTACAGCATATACAATTCATATGTACTAAATTTGACTAACATACATTTTTTTAATACAAATAATTTCTATTTAGGTTAATTATTATCCGACCTTACGTTGGGCCAGCATATAGAGGTAACTGTTGTTCGTACAAATAAAACTCTGGGATTTATTTAGATTTATTTATTTTAATTATTTACTGTTCGGGGTTAACATCAAAACTTGTCGGTTGGCACCGAAACATTTGAAGATCTAATCTAAAAGATTGAATGTCAACAAAAATTGGGAATGAGCATTAAAGCTTGGGGATTGACATCGTATCGTTTACCCTGAAAATTTCACGGTCAACACTACTCATTGAGAGTCAACACCAAAACTTGGGGGTTGACACCGAATCATTTAGGTCGACTCTGAAAGTTTGAGTGTTTACCCCCAACTTTTGAGGGTTAACACCTAACTTTTGTGGTCAACCTTCAAATTTGGTGGTCAACCCACAAATTTCAGGGTTAACTCTCAAAGGGGGATTTTTCTTAAGGATAAGCAACAGACTTATAATCCAGAGATACCTCATGGTTTAAATTCGAGTTCCAGTGCCAGTGAGAATTTTTAAATGTAATGTAACATTGGAATCAAGTAATTAAAATTTTCAAATAAAATCAGCAAACGCTGTGAAATTTACAAGTAGTTTCTGTTAGAAAATAGAACCAAATAAGGATATTCCGACACGTAATTTTTACATCTCTTATGACGTCATTTTCACGTTTTATTTTGTCGGTGGGCTGACTTATTCCGGTCATTTTCACATCATTATTACATGATTATAAAGGAATAATTGACGTCACGAATGACCAAAGACTGACGTGAAAATCACGTCACGTTGCTGTATGGGATAGTAACAAGTTACTTTTTTGTATTTAGCTACTAGCTAATGTTTCTGTTACAGCTACTAGAAGAAATGAGCGTTATTGATATATAATGAGCCTACTTTTTGCTAATGGGTAGTTACGATTTTTCGTCTTATGACAGTGTACTATTTTCTGTATAGCTACTAGCTAATTTTTCTAGTACAGCAATTAGGAGAAGTGAGCGTTATATTCCTAGCTAGTACCTAACTAGTACTATTAGCTAGCAACGATGTAAGACTCAACTTTTCTGTGTCATTACTAGACAATCACTACATTTAATTTTTGTTCGAGTTAATAATCACTCAATCACTATTGATTGGTTAACTAATATGTCTTGATCATTCAGACGACTCACTTCGGAACATCAACTTGAAAATTTTTCCTTATTTTTAATTTAAAATGGCCGAGCTTTCTGAACGTGAGTGAATATTTTTATTGATGATGAGAGAATGGGGTGATCAGCAAAGGGGTGCGACTATAACAAGTCGTGCGACTATTCAATGAAATTTTCCGCAATGAAATTATAGAATCTCAAAGACTACTGTAGTGCATACTATCCAACGTTTTGAGGAAAATAGTAGTGTTAGAAACCATCCAAAATCTGGTAGACCTGCTACAGCAACAAACGAAAATAAAGCATTGGATATTTTACTGTCTTTTGTCGAAGACCCGCATACTTCTATAAATCGCGTTACACAACAACACGAAATTGAAACTGCATCTGTTCACAAGATCCTCTAAAAAATAAATGGCATTTGTACAAACTCCATTTGGTCCAAGAATTATCTGAAGATGATTTTGATGACGCGTGCAGTTTTGCGACCTTATAATGGAACTGATCATTGATGACATTTTATTCTTTGATACTATTGTTTTCTCCGATGAGGCTACATTTGAAATGACTGGAAATGTAAATAGATATAACTGTAGATACTGGAGCAATATTAACCCTCGCTGGATGAGAAAAAATCATACTCAGCACCTACAAAAAGTTAATGTGTGGACTGGTATTTTCCGGAGTTACCAGTCGGTCCTCTCTTCATAGAAGGCAATTTAACAGTTCAAATGTACGAAGCTATGCTTTGGGAACAAATTATACAAGAAATAGCTAGTCAAAACTTAGATAACATTTATTTCCAGCAGGATGGAGCTTCTCCTCATTACGGTGTTGATGTACGTCAATATTTGGATGAGATTTTTCCTGATAGGTGGATAAAGCGAAGAGATCACTTTGAGTGGCCGCCTTCATCTCCGGACTTGAATCCCCTTGACTATTTTATTTAGGGATATTTGAAAAATAAGATTTACATCACCAAGTCTCAAGATTGAGATGATTTGCGACAAAGGATAGTTCATGAGATAAATCTTATATCACAACTAATTTACAGGAATACGGTTTCAGGTTTTTATAAGAGATTAGTACATTGGCAGGCAGTTCAAGACCAACAATTTGAACATTTAATATGAGTTATTTTGGTGACATATTAGACTGCCTTAACTTGCCGTGTCTACAACCGATTTTACCTTAGCTGGCCAGGTCTGCGACTAACCTTGCCTTAGCTAGCCGAGTTTGCGACCGGTTTTGCTTTAGCTGGCTGGGACTGCGACCGATTTTACTTTAGCTGGCCAGGTCTACGATCTTACCTTAGCTGGCTGAATCTGTACCCAAATCGACCTCAAGATCAAGTTCGAAGTCAAGTTCAAGATCACCAAAGATAGTCTTTCATGACCCCTACAACTTTTATTTGGGTCATTTTTCTTGATACCGCCCTCCACTGCATATTTTGTGACTGTCACTAATTTAATCTCATAGGGGTCACTTTGACCACTGACATGACAACGTATCTGAACATAAAAATTTGCCGCCCTTTCCAAATCCGGGGTCAAGAAAGGGGATTTCGTACAACTCATGCTAACAGTAACAGTTAAATGCTAATAGTACGCTAACCATAGAGCAGTGCAGCAGTGCAGAGCGAAAGAACAGACTTCATATTTGCACGAAATTTGCTGGTGTATATAGGGTAATACATAGATAATAAAATTAATAGAGTAATAATCTAGAAATTTACGTGCACAGCTAAACATATTTTAGAAATAAAGCGTAGATAAATCTCATACAAGGTTTGTACCCTACTGAAAAATTTCTATTGAGATCACAATTGAATTCCCAATTGAATTCTCAATTAAATTCTCAATTGAATTCTCAGTTGAGGTTTCCGCAAAATTTCGCATGTAAGATCTCAATTGAGATATTTGTATCTGATGGAAATAATTCATTGAAAATATAATGAACTTTTGCTGAAATATGTTTGAAAAGCATTCACAATTTTGACCCAATTTCATTAAAATTTCATTATAATTTCATTAATATTTCGATAATATTTTATTAAGAGAGTAGAAAAATTCAGTGAAAAATTATTATTAATTAAAATATTTAGAAAAGTAT
>NW_022639453.1:3329882-3333980 GCF_010583005.1 Odontomachus brunneus
ATACTTTTCTAAATATTTTAATTAATAATAATTTTTCACTGAATTTTTCTACTCTCTTAATAAAATATTATCGAAATATTAATGAAATTATAATGAAATTTTAATGAAATTGGGTCAAAATTGTGAATGCTTTTCAAACATATTTCAGCAAAAGTTCATTATATTTTCAATGAATTATTTCCATCAGATACAAATATCTCAATTGAGATCTTACATGCGAAATTTTGCGGAAACCTCAACTGAGAATTCAATTGAGAATTTAATTGAGAATTCAATTGGGAATTCAATTGTGATCTCAATAGAAATTTTTCAGTAGGGTAGGCATAACAAGCGCAAGCTTTGCACACAAGAATTGTTATCTGGATAGCGTATTGATAATTGCAATCGTTAATAATATCGACTTCATCAATGGAGCAGATAAAACTTACGTCGAACTGCAGCTTTTGTAGCACAGTAAAGTGTTCCATATTTTTTGCCAAATAATGCTGCTAGCGATGAAACTGCTACAATGTGACCATGATTCTTTTCGATCATGCTTGGTAGGAATGCTTTCATCGTCTAGAAATAATAATCCATTATGAATACTGCTTTATTTATTATATATCATTTGTCTTTTGCCTTTAGTAAATGCAATAATTAAAAACAATGCTGTTGCCGTGCGTGATATAAATAAAATAAGTAATCTTAGTATGTAATATAATATTAATATTATATAATATGGAATATAATATTAACATTAATATTATATTTCAGATAGCATAGGACGTCCTATGGACGTCCATTTTATGTCCATTTTACGCCCACATGGACATACATCCAGACGTTCATAAGATATCCGGTTTTGGACATTCGTTAATGTCCATATTTTGAATGTCTATAAGATATCGATTTTGGACATAAATAAGGGGACATTCTACTTTCTCATCTTAAGGGGACATTCTACTTTCTTATCAAAAAATTTTACTAATTTTCAGGAATTTCTTTTATGGGAAAATAATAACACAGCAATTTGAAACTTTTATATTATATTGTAGTATCTTCAAATTATAAAAATAAATTTTTTAAATGTTTTTTGAAGTTTATTAATACGAGTTTTCCTCGATTGCAGCAGCGCCTCTAAAAACTGCATGCTCGCTGGCGGATGTGATTGCGATCAGAATAATCTAAAAAAAATACAAAAGAAATCTTAATTTGCATATGAACTGCTATTGCATGAATCATGGAGAAAGAGTTTGCATGAAAAAATTCAAAATAGCGGACTTTCAAACATTAGACTAAAAAAAATGGCATTTTATTGCATCTTTTTATGATGAAAAAAATGGGAAAATATTGATTAATTAACACGCCCGTGGTTCATGCAATAGCCACAAGCATGTAAAATAATATGTTAAAATTTCAGACTGATTGATCAAATAGTTTTTTTGTAATCGTGTCCGCCAAGTCAAGAAAAGTGATTTTGAGAAAAATGTATTTAAAGTTTTTCATATCGAACTTTTGTATATAAAAGCTACTTACGCCTAATCAGCTATGCCTGCTACATACAAAATGTCTTCATATTCCTCGTAGGCTTTGGTCTCAAAGACTCTTTCTTCTCTGCGAGCTATTTTGCTTTTCTTAGTGACATCGGTGGTGCGACGGTTGGTTTGCGCGATGCGCTGGCCGTCCTACTTGCACGCAAGTTGAACGGCTGCGGGTTCAATTGTAACTCTCATGATTTCCATTATTTTCAAGAGAGTGCAAAAGCCTTTATTGAAGACATATGTAGACGTATATGCAGCAATTTGCAGTATTTTTCAACCAGTAAAAATATGTTTAGAAACTAAACGCCACACGCACGCGTTGAAGCTTTCGTTGTTGTTTCCCGTGTTGTTTCTTAAACGCCGTCCCAAAAGTTCGTCTGCCGTTAATACAACAAACGACTGAGACCAGATATAATACAAATGCGCCGAGAGAGGGGAACGGCGCACTTCTATTTGCCAGAGGTGGGTCGGCTCTCAGGCCTATAACTTTACAAATATTGAGAATTTCTCGCTAAAAATCTCGATCTTTTAAGGTTAGAGTAAGTGTCCCTATTAATATGTCTTTAAGCCAACTTACTCATTATTGAATGAATTATTAAATACTGTAGCTTTAAATTGGTCTACTCGAAATCAATATCAGTTTTTAAACTATTTCTTGTTATTATAAAATTTTGTTTAAGTAAAAAATATAAATATTTTATAATGTTTTAATCGAAATAAAAAAATATGTTTTTGTCCCTATTAATGTACCCCTCCAAAGGATGATGACTATATTAATGTGCCTCCAATTTGTGTGCCTGTCCGTATATGTGTGCCCCCGATTAGTGTGCCTGTCCGTATATGTGCCCCCGATTAGTGTGCCTGTCCGTATTTATTAGCCTCCGATTAATAGGTTTGCCTTAAGCAGGTTAAAGTTCCGAACAGTTTTTGTCAAAATATATTGGTTTTATAATTATATAATTATATAATTTTGTGGATGTTTAAATAAATTACATAAAATGTTAGTTACAAATTATGTAAAAAAATGAATATAATTAAGTACAAAATTAATAGTAAATTAATTTGCACTTTTCAATAAATTATATTGTATTACAAAAATTTATTTTCACAAAAATTTATAAATTATTTTATAATATATTATATTCGAACATAAAACTAAAATCATAAACATATTTGCAAATTATTTTATAATATATTATATTTGAAAATAAAACAAGAATAAAATTTTTATTTAAACTTTTTCTTTGGGTTTGTTTATTTTTGTTTTTTTGATTGCTTCTTTAATTGACTTTTCTTTTCTGCTTCTTCTTTTTTAATTAGAATTTTTTCGGCTTTTATTCTTTTTTTAAATTCTTTCTCCTCTACAATTTTCCTTTCTTTTTCTTTTTGTTCACTGTACCACTTAAAACCTTCTTCAGATGACAGTACGGATGGCATTTTTACTTTGGATGCTCGCTTCTTCTTTGTAGAAGTACTTTCTTTTGGCCAGAATATAAATTTCTTAAATTGAGAAGGTATTTTCGAATCGAAGATTTGTGAAAAAGTATTTTGGGTTGCTTCATTATTTTGATTATCATTTCTTATTCCATTGCAATTTTCAGTATATACTTATTATTTCATTGTATTTTTCAGTATTTTCAGTAATTTTCAGTTATTCTAATACTGACTCTAAATCCTTGCTCGTGATTTTTTCATTATTGATGTAAATGTTAGGACTTTGATTCTCATCTTGATTATTGTTATGAGTATTACAGTTATTTGAATCATCAAGAAGTGGATGTTGCGATAAATGTGAAGACTCAAGAAGATTAACCGAAATTATAGAAAGCTCCTTTGAATAACTAACAGTAAGATTTGAAAAAGGCAAGGATAAGGAGCAAGCACGGATGTCTTAGTGCTATTAAATACTAATATTATTTTTTAATATTAATATGATAGTGGGAGGATAAAAATGTCCAGCATGTCAAACGCATGTATCGAATTTTTCTTCGATTATCGTACGTGGCGAATCAACCTTTTATACTTAGACCGATCCTTGAGTCCCAATTTTTATATATATATATATTTTTTTTTTTTAAATTCCCAAACCCCATTAAACCGATGACTCAAATAGATTCATTATATATGCTGCGAAAATCTGCCTCCGCCAGGACTCGAACCTGGGACCTCCCCACTTTCCGGGCGGAACGCCTTTCCATTCGGCCACCGAGGCTTCGACAGTAATCTCGCAACACAATGTTTATAAATTCTCTAAGATGTAAGTTGAGAGAAAGAAAGAAAGAGTCGAACTCGTAAGACATGTTGGACATTTTTATCCTCCCACTATCATATTAATATTAAAAAGTAATATTAGTATTTAATGGTACTAAGACATCCGTGCTTGCTCCTTATATGCCTTTTTCAAATCTTACTGTTCAAGAAGATTAACATTTCCGTTATCATCCACGTAGAAAGTACAGATAATATTAGAATTTACTTTGTGTTCATTATTATTTTGCAAAGCAATCGCTTGCAAGAAAACTTATTTATTAGTAAATAATACTTCTAAAGTTATCATGTTTTACACGTATATAACATA
>NW_022639453.1:3333990-3334417 GCF_010583005.1 Odontomachus brunneus
ACTCGTAAGACATGTTGGACATTTTTATCCTCCCACTATCATATTAATATTAAAAAGTAATATTAGTATTTAATGGTACTAAGACATCCGTGCTTGCTCCTTATATGCCTTTTTCAAATCTTACTGTTCAAGAAGATTAACATTTCCGTTATCATCCACGTAGAAAGTACAGATAATATTAGAATTTACTTTGTGTTCATTATTATTTTGCAAAGCAATCGCTTGCAAGAAAACTTATTTATTAGTAAATAATACTTCTAAAGTTATCATGTTTTACACGTATATAACATACATATATATTACAAATTAGGATGTATATATAGGATGTATTAGGATGTAGGATATTGCTTATATATATATATATATATATATATATATATATATATATATATATATATATATATATATATATATATATATATATATA
>NW_022639453.1:3334427-3346822 GCF_010583005.1 Odontomachus brunneus
TATATATATATATATATATATATATATATATATATATATATATATATAAATTAGGAATTAAGGCTATGAAAAAAACTCTAATTAAGGAAATAAATTTAAGCTATTTAGTAAAAATTCAATTATGCTATTATACAGGTTTACAATATACTTTTATTGAACCTGCGAGCGTTATGTTGGAAAATGCGTGCGTCGCACGCGAAAATACGAAACGTCGTCATCAGTGTCTCGATCATAAACGAAGAAAGCGAAAGGTTAAATATAGGAAAGGAGAATTGGTGCGCAAAGGGTAAAGGGCAAAGGGAGTCTTCGAGAAGGAATACGAAACCAATTGGAGTGAGGAAATATTTTGGATTTATCGTGTTCTCGAATGACGAATTCCTGTTATTTATGAATTGAGCGATCTGTCAGGTGAAGTCATAGATGAAATATTCTACGAGCAAGAATTAGCAGCAATGAACAAAAATTTACAAGAGGAAGAGTTTATTATAGACAGGGTGATACGAAGCAAAAAACGCGGAAGTGCGAAAAAATTGCTCATCAGTTGGCGAGGATATCCCTCTAAATTCAATTCCTGGATACCCGCTTCAAGTTTAAAGTCACTCCCGAGTCGCGATGAGGGGGCAGTTTCTAATAATTCTACCGAGCAATAGTAGTATGCGATATTTTCCGGAAAATACAACCACTACTTTTACTACGGAATTACTCCAGCAAGTGAGCCTAACCGGACTGTGGGAAGTTGCGCTCACCGAAATTCAATTTCCCCGCAGTTTCCTCCACGTACGATCCGGAGAAGATTCGCTAATTTTTTTTATTTCGGCGAGTAAAAAGATGCTCGAAAACGGCAAGACAAGACTCAAGTTCGGGGTTACGGAGATAATTCCTGGTGTCTACAGCACGATGGAAGAACTGTTAGAAGCTTTACATCATACTTGCGCTGAGCTTGAAACGCATATTACCTTGCGAGAAAATTCTCATCGCGGAGATAAAATACCGTTGAATCGCACATGCAAAAGAGGATAATGCGAATGGCATCATTTCGTACGGTTCTCCAACAAACTAAATCGCATGCTTGGTTTCGATACACATACACATCGAGAAGGAGAAGAACTCGTAAAGCTCTAACTGGAGAAAGAAGACTATGGAGAACTAACGTACTATTCCAATAGCAAACAGCGAATCCCGGAAAGCTGTACAGAGATATTTTACCATATTCATCCGTTAGTAGATGAAGTCATGGCTGACGAACGAGCCTGCGTGATACGCGGTGTTGCTGATAAGTTCTTCGTTAATTACGACATTTGTGAACTTTGTGTAACGGGGGATGTGCATTCGCCTCTTTTTCGTGTGGTTCCTGTTGAATATGCTATCGATAAATGCGTGTACGGAAGTAACGCGGTGAAACATTTTTCGCCAGCGAATTATATCCTTTTACGCTCAACATGCTTCTGTACGATAGAAATACCAAGTATGTAAATATGAAACCGGAATTTTTGTATAGAAAATACACGTTTATTGTATAAAAATGATAAAAAATATTTTATTCGAAGTATTGCCCATCGCTAGCTATACATTTTTTCCACCTGTCTGACAATTTGTGGATGCCACGCCAAAAAAACTGTTACTCTTTTGAGGCAAACCAGTCATCGAGCCATTTTCGTACATTTTTGTAAGAAGTGAAGCGCTGCTTAGCAAGTGCGTGTCCCATCGATGCAAATAAATAGTAATCGGACGGAGCCAAGTCTGGTGAATAAGCAGCATGCGAAAGTATTTCCCAACTAAACGCTTCAATCGTTTCCTTGACCAGTTTTGCTGTGTGTGATGGTGCATTATCATGAAGCAAAATCACTTTGTGTTGCCTTTTTTTATATTCTGGTCGTTTTTCACGCAAAGCTTGATTCAAATCGATCATTTGTTGTCGGTAGCGTTCAGTATTAACAGTTTAGTCAGGTTTTAGCAGCTCATAATAGATCGCACCCTTCTGATCCCACCAAACACAGAGCATTGTCTTCCGTCCATAGCGATTTGGCCTTGCAGTCGATGTCGATGGTTCGCCTGGAGTTACCCATGATCTTTTACGCTTAGGATTCTCAAAATATATCCACTTTTCATCGCCAGTCACAATTCGATAGAGAAATGACTTTTTTTTGTACCTGGCGAGCAGCATTTCGCAAGTGGTTTTTCGATTTTCCTGCTGTCTTTCATTCAGTTCATGTGGAACCCATTTTCCCATCTTTCCCATAGCTTTCAAACGTATGGAGACGGCTTCTCGTGTCACATTTAATTGATCCGCGAGTTGTTGTTGCGTTTGAGTGTCATCCTCATCCAACAATGCTTGCAATTCGCTGTCTTCAAACTTTTTCGGTGGTCTTCCACGTTCTTCATTTCTCACGTCAAAATCGCCACTTTTGAATTTTTTAAACCACTCAAAGCACTGTGATTTACCAAGAGCATGCTCACCGTAAGCTTCGACAAGCATTCGATGCGATTCTCCAGCAGTTTTCTTCAAATGGTAACAGAAAATCAATGCTGTAAATCGTAGTTTCCAGACACAAAATTCGATATGTTCAACGCTATTACAAACTATGCTGTTGTATGAAACTTGTATTGTTGTGAGTTGAAAATCTTTGTCAGAGATGTCAACAAGAAAATGGCGCCAATGACGCGGTTTGACGGTAACTACATTGACAGCTAGGGCCATCTATGGGCAAATTCCGGTTTCATATTTACAGACCTGGTAGATATAAGAGATCAAGTGGACGAAAGAATACCATTCGATTTTGAAACGTTATACTTTAGACGACGAGATTAAGAGATAAATATATTTCAATTACAAAGTGATATGTCATATTATTTGGAATATTACGAGGTCTAGTTCGAAAGAGGAGGAGGACGTGGAGGTGGAATTCCTTGAATTTTCGTAAGTTCGACGTATCAACGTGGTTACGGTATCGGCAGTTTTCTCGGTGGCTTATTTAGACGTGTGCTCCCTTTCTGGCCGGTGATGCGCGCGCCATCGGAAAGGAGGCAACGCGCGCAGGGATTGGAATAATTGACGACATTGAAAACAATACATCAATGAAAACCGCTGTGAAAACACGCCTTAAAGAATCGGGTGAACACCTCAAGAGATAGACCGAGGAAAAAATAAATAAACTGATGGAGGGATCAAGATATATCCCGTCAGCAAAAATCAAGAGAACTCAGTTCCCTTTCAGCACTCTTGCGGGTTATATTACCAAATCCTCCTTGCGTAAACGCTTGGTCAGTAACAGACGTTCTCAATCGACGAAGAGTAAAACGCGACGAAGAAGAAATCAGGCAGGAAATTGTCGAAAAAGAAGCGAGTAGTGAAGAAACGCAAGAATCGAACCGTATCAAACATTTTCTCTTAATTCTCAAAACGTGTACGCTTTCAAGCGATGTCCTTCCTTCACACTCATTCCACAGAGTGTTTCAAAAGTGAACTCGAACTCTTCTCTTTGCCACCTACACAAACCAGTATCGAGATTTGTAATTGATTTATTACAAGCCAAGTGTCCTCTCTCGCGGACGACGCTCCCGTCGAATTCGTCGTACTCGGAGAAGAGTACATAAATCGCACTCACATTCTGCTCGCACTGCGACTGCGGATGGAAACCAACGCGACTGGCGTCAAAGTAGACTCCGTGAATCATTTGATATTCAATTAAATCGACGTATATTTCAATCAAAAACTCATCTCTGCTCCAAACAACGCTTACGCATACCGCGCGTACATAGAGGCGTTATTAAATTATGCTTCACTGGTAAAAATCTCCCATCTGAACTCATCCCTGCGGTACACCGATACCGCAGGCAATATGGATGCTATGTCAGGAGCAACACCCGCAAATTAAAGGTTAGACAAGCGAAGCAATTACGTACAAGGAGGACAAACACTGGATCTTATAGGACATCTTCACTGTGACGTGTTCAATTAAGATAAATTTCTGAGCAATGGCGTCGAAGTGCGAATGAGATTCATTCGCTCTAAAGATTCCTTTTGTCTTATAGAAGCTAATCTACATCAAGAATTCATATCTTAGACGCCTCATTGATTGTGAGAAGAAACAGAGTGAACTCCGGCATATTTCTCACCCACGCTAAGATGTTGACCACCACTACCGCCAAGTATCCGCTCACGAGAGTCGAGATTAAGACATTCACGATTCACAGCGGAGTTGTGGGTAAAATGCTGGATAACGTCATACTCGGACAATTGTCTAAACGCGTAATCATCATTTTGTTGACAACAAAGCAATCAATGGTGATACAAAATTAAATCCGTTTAATTTCAAAAATTATGGAATAAATCTCTCTTCTTCTTAACAACATATGTTAAGATCAAGATCATTGAGACTGACTCCGTTTCTATCAATATTTGCCAACTTATTTTGTGGTAAAAATCTATTTAAGGACATTCATTTAAGATTACGTGGAGTATTCTTCTCAAAATTCAAGATTATACAATATAGGATAGATGGTTTTTGGGGAAGTTCATTAAAGTTCAAGTTTCTTTATAATATATAAAATCTTTAAATATCTTCCTTTTACTCTTAAAAAATAAACTCATCATAACTTACCCAATAGTGTGCCATTAAATTTACATTTATGACCCTAGAAATTTCATCGATGTTATAATTTTGTAATGTTTTTACTGGAGCAATACCGGCATTGTTGATTAAAATAGTAACGTCGCCAACTTCCATTTTTATTTTTTCAGCCATTTTGAAGACTTCATTTTTATTTGACACATCACATCTGCAAGGACAGAACAAATTCACTTCGAGAAATGATAACTAGAATTGTGTTAATATTTGTACAGAGTAAAGCATTCCAATTGTTTTGTATTCTCTATTAGATTGGATATCGTGTAAACCAAATTGTGACAACGTACTGATAAGCATATACAGAACTTTTTCCCATTGCTTTAATCTCGTTCATTGTCTGCTCATTGCTTTCTTTATTGATGTCCCAACATATCACCGTTGCTCCTAAGGACGCATAACCAATTGCTAATTCTTTTCCAATTCCGTCACCCGCACCAGTTATCTGTTATGATATATATAGTAAAGGGTAGTTTGTATTTATATATATACATATCACACACACACACACACACACACACGCGCGCGCGCGCGCGCGCGCTGATTCATACTCAAGTATTTCATTACTGATTCCGTTTCTAGATTCGGTTAGTGACAAAAGATGAAAAATGGGTGCAATACGATAATGTGGAACGGAAATGGACTTGGAAGCAGAACAATGAACGCGGTCAACCTATGTCAAAAACCGACTTGTATTCTCGAAAAGTTATGCTATTTGTATGGATTGTAAGGTGTGATATTTTATAAGCTACTTCTTATTAGCGAAATTATCAATTCTGATAAATACTGTGAACAATTGAACAATTTTAAGGCAGCAATTAAAGAAAAATGTCTAGTTTTAACCAAACAGAAAAGCGTTATCTTTTCCATCACGACGACCTACATGGGTTTTGATCCCATATTATTGAATATACCTATCTACATAGCACGTTTTATCCAAGAGACATTCTACAAGCATCATTTTTACAATAACTGTAGGATATTCTAAGATATCTCAAATATGTCGTGTATCTCAGATATCCAGTAATGTACAAGTGTTCGTCTAACCTATAGACGTGATATCCTATAGATGATATCTGAGGTGACGTCAAGAGAATATTCGAATGAGCTAAAAAATTTACGTATATATTATTAAAAATTACCGGATATATTATCCTAAAAACGTTAATATGCGTATAATGCACTTTAAATGTACATTTAATACATTTTATTAAAGATATATTGTAAATGCACATTTAGAGTATGTATTTGTTCTGCATATACATATGTAATGCACATTATGGCTATGTTTCGATATTTACTATCAAAATACTGCAAATCTATAGTTAATGTTAAGTATATTATAGATTTTCAATATTGGAAATAAATATCGAGAAACAGCATATAACAGCCAACTTACAAAAAACATACCTGGTTTATTGAGGAGCTTAAGAGGAGAACTCCATGTAACTGATCGGAAAAATCGACTTTTTTTAAATTAAATCGAATCCTTGTTATATGGAGAATATAAAGTTTTAGAACCAATTTCGAAGTATTAATGGTACTTATCTGCGTCGCACGCAAGTATAATATAAGAGTCGTTCGGCTCGTTTTGGCCGGACCCCTCCCGTTTCTCGGGAATCCCTTTTGCACAATAGACTTTAATGTTTCTCAGTGGCCGAGAGGTACTTGAGAAGGCGTAAGAAACGCACAGAACGCTAGTGAGAGTCTGAATGCAATGATTTGGCAACTAGCTCCCAAACATTTACATAGCACTAAAATAATAGAAATAGTTGCTTATATTGCTGCTAGCGTATTTAACGAGGGTTATTTTGCAGTTCTAAAAATGGTGGATGTTTTAAAATTGGTCAGCAATGTAAAATTTACGCCGATTTATTGGACAGTAAGCGATTGAGCAGACAGGAGCGTCAAACTCGTAGTAGCAAAAAGGAGGCTCAAATAGCTCATAAACAGAAAAAAATTACTGAAAACCAATTTTTCGAGGAAACGGAGGGCCTATTGTATGGAGTTGGAATTGCAGAATAGTCGAAATGAACCGTGAGTTTCCAAAAACTGTTATTTATTTGCTTCGTCAACTTTAAATACGTTTTTCTCAGAACTACTTTTTCATAACTTGCGTACATCAGCTAAAAAACTATTCAACCAATTGCGTTGCGCTTATGCGTGCATGTATATTATTACTTTTGTAATAGAATGAATCTAAATATTATTAATATTTATTTATTTAAACAATATTTCTCAAACAATTAAGATGAAAATTTTCCATAAAATTAGAACTTTTTCTTTCAAAGTCGTTTATTTTCACTAAATTTCCATTTTTAAAAAATAAGTTTAGGTTCATTCCAGGTGGTTTTTATTAAAGAAGAAAACAAGTTTTTTAGGATTTTTGTTGCAAAATTAAAATTGAAACCGTTAGAGTGTACGCAAGTTCACCTCGTCAATAACGAGGCCTGCGACATCTACCTCCATTAACCATCAAAATATCCATTACTATTGTTCAAACAAAATATTTTCTAGTTCCTTAAGTATGCATTTAAATATACTAAAAGTTTTAAAAAGACTCATCGAATAATTTTTTTGTTTTTAATCCCCAAAACTATCTATTTTTTGGCTCATTTACATGAAGTTCTCCCCTTAATGTAATTATTGGAATGGTAAAAATGTTTTTATAAACAAAACATTCATAATTTGTTCTCATGTTTTGCGAGTCTTGAGTACCAAAGAATGTCAATGTACATTTTAAATGTTCGTGTATCTTTCTTTGGTAGCATCGATTTCAAACAGAGCGACCGGTCGCCCATCCATCTGCGACAGGAAATATTGCTTGACTTTGACTATCGAGCAGCACTTGTAGGTACTCCGGTATTTATAAGTAAAGAGGGGCAAAACGAAAAAACGCTCAGAGTAAAAAACACGAAAAAAATTAGTAAACAAGCTAAGGCCTCAAAAATTAAAAGTCAAAAAATTACAGCTTCATATAATCAATTATATCATGTGTACAGTTGTGAAAATTAAAAAGGGACAAACGATTCCTCGCGATACTTCTAGTGTTAACAAAATGTATCAGGAACTGGTACATCTGCGTTTGAAATTGTTTAACAGGAAAGGTCCAATTCTTTTCTGCACAATGCTCGACCATACGTCGCACAACTGACGCTGCAGAAGTTGAACCAACTGGGATATGAAACTCTGTCTCATCCACCATATTCATCGGACCTTTTGCCAACCGACTACCACTTCTTCAAGCATCTCGACAACTTCTTGCAGGAGAAAACCTTTACTAAGTCGCTGTTCAAAACGCCTTCGAAGAGTTCGTTTCCAGAAGTCCGGAATATTATGCTCATAAAATACAAAAATACACTTTGTTTCTCATTGGCAAAAATATGTAGATTCCAATGGTTCTTATTTCGATTAATAAAGTTTACTTTGAGCTGAAATATTTGTATTTGAAGTTGAAATTTAAAAACCGCAATAATTTTCTGCATAACCTAATAGAAAGAAACAAAGGTTTAGTTGAGGTGAATGAAATCATAGATATATCTGTCAATGTAGAAATCAGTTGTCAAAGAGCGTAGTTTATTAATATATTAAGTGTATATATTAGTGTATATATTAAGTGTATATATTAAGTGTAACCGTTTTCTTTTTCTTATGTTCGTTCTGAAAGATACACACTTATTTCACTGGTGTGACTTACTTAACTCATCAATATTCTTACGAGTTACGCTTGTATAATGTATCCTTATAGTGTTCATATATTTATAGTGTACATATATTAATTGACAAACATTAACGTAACTCAACAACATTAGATACACGACGAATATTGATATAATGTATGTGGGTAGGATGAAAAGTAGTGCAACTCGTATATGTATTTGAGTATTTCAAAGACATGAGCAAAAATCATTTTAAAAAGGACACAGAGAAGTTGGAGAGTCGCTGTACTAAGTGCATTCAATTAAGAAAAGAGGGAAAATTATGTCGAAAAATTAAAAAATAAATTTTCACTGTAAAGAAATTTTTCATTATAAAAATCGAACAGAGAATAATAATGCCATTGAGTTTTAATAATATAATATTTTTCTAGATTATAATATATTCTTGTACAAAAAACATTTTTTACAAAGTACAAACATAAAAAGTAATGGAATATTTGATAGTAAATATTAAAACGTAACAACAATCGAAATACGAGAGATATCGAATAATGTGTATTAGTGAATCAGTGATGCTATGATCGCTTGTGGATTTTTAAGTAAACGTTATTGGTAAATTGGAGTAAGCAATAAATTTGATTTAAAACACATAAAATATGAAGTAATTCATAACAATTATGAGAAAATTTATATTTATCTTTATGGTCATCGAAAATTAAAAAAATTAAGATGTCCTATACAAAACCAAAGAATATAACAGGATATTTGGATATCATGAGATTGCAATAAAGATTACAATATCTTAGAATATCTTACGATATCCAATTGGAATATTTCGGACTCCATATATTAGGATGTTTTAAATATTTGTGGAATCACGTTTGAAAAGATAGAAAAATTTAGAATATCCTCAAGATAAAATGTGCTATAAGAGATATCGTAAATTTCCAATACGATATCTAATAACATCTTATTAGAAGATCCTAGACGTTATTTACTAAGATATCCGTGGTATTTGGGAATCTATGACAATTTGGAATATTTTCAAAATAAAGTGTGTTGTGCAAAAGTAATGTAAGTTCAGAGAACTGGGATATCCTATTACATCTGTATTTTCCTTATATTTCTCCATCAGATTATTACTTGTTTCATTGTTATAAAACAGTTAGAGCGGTAAGAAAATAAAATTAAAATACTTTTTTATTGTTTCAACATCAGTTTTTCTCCGTATAAAATCAAATAATGATGAAATAAAATTAAATATAACTCAGACATATATAACTCAGACATTATATTATATCATTCGAATATATTGAAATTATATCTTAGTTCGTTCATTATTTATCTATCTTATCTGATTTCTCGTATCTAAATTTTTTGAATGCGCATGACTTTATTTTTATACAGATTTATACTGAATTATGAGTTTGCTATAGATATGCTATAGATATACTTATATTACCTCGATAAGTTAAAATAAGTGGATTTATTGACTTTTTATTAATTATGTGTTTTTATGTAATATTCCCTGTAAGAAAGTTAAGATAAAACAAGTTATGATAAAATGACGTATATATTGCAGAAATGATACTTACCAAAACGACTTCGCCAGATACATCTTTTTTTTGTCTTGGGACAAACAATCTGTACGTTCCTTCGCAGATATAGTAAAGAACTTTCAAAATAAGGACCAAGAGTTTCAATATGATGAAGAGAATTCCTTTTATACTTGAAAAGTTTCCGGTATCATTCATGATTATCTAAAAATTTATGTTTCTTGTAAGAATATACCATAACATCGATTTATTAATATTTTGTATATAATCACCGACTATTTAATTTGTTATAAAAAAAACAAAAATAACTTTGTTACAAAAATAACTTTGTCCTAAACTCAATAAAACTTGATGCCAGAAATGAACTCCTAAAATGGACTATTGTTTTCCGTCAACATAAACCGGACTTATGGATCTCTCTATTATCTTCACGCCTTATTAAATAACATTAATGTACATAGAATATTCCGAAAAAGTTCACGGAAGTTCAATGAAGCGTTAATTAAATGTCCAAATTGAATTATAGTGGCGTATAAAAGTTTCGAGCCAAATAGTTTTTATTACATATTTATTATATGAACGCTAAAAAGAACACACATATATAACAAAACACATATATAATACATATATAAACAAAATATTTATTTTGGTGCTTTAATTACATAAACTTGAGAAGCTTTCTCTCTCATTCGATAGCTGCTACTAAACGGCTCATCTCTCTGACCTATAAGTCCGCGAGCAAGTAACATAATATATATATATATATATATATATATATATATATATATATGTGTATATATATATATATATATATATATATATATATATATTACCCAGAAAATTAATTTTAGGGGAAACTAGATATACACATATATATCCCATACAGCACGTAATATTGCAGTGATATTGCAATATAGTGGTAATATTACATATCACAGTGAAATATTACAGAAATATTACTGAAATATTGCACCTTTACATATGTCATTGAAATATTACAGAAATATTACTGCAGTATTACATACTTATATCATTGAAATATTAGACATTTATATCATTGAAATATTACATTTATATATTTGCAATATTATAGTTAAATTATAGCAACATATCATATTCTAAATAGAATCGTGACATCAATTGACATATCAATTTCTTTGACATTATAGACATCATTAAAACGTTATTACGGCATCATTTAAAGTCACTTTTCCTTACAGAAATAGTATTTTTTTAATGTTTCTTTTAAAATTCAATATTTCGATTTGTTTAATTTGGATTTTCCTGGATTTTTAATTTCCTTTTGTTTGGATTAATCATTATAACATTTTGTTAAAAATCTAAAAGTAATTATCACTGGTTCACTACATTACATCAATATTTATCACATATCGAATGTTGTTGCATTGTTTTAATATCTATCAGCAAATTATCAAACAAACACTAAGTAAAAATTATATAACTATTATTTGATGTTTGCTAAGTATATTATAATGTATTGTGAACACTCTAAGGATACATTATATAAGCATGAATTGTAAGAACATCGTTGGAGTCATCAGAGTCACCGCGTGCGCGCTCGATCGTCAGGTTAAGTAACAGTTTAATGCGGTTAGGACATGGATGAGTGACCAGTGGTATATCGTGCTTGGGATCGAAATTATCGCTGGAGGATTTCACGAAAGTTTGGAGTGTATTTGACAACCTTCGATATATAGTAGTTTATGAAACATGAGAAAACTAGGAATATCCCTTATAGAAATATCATACCGTTGCGTCTGTCCTAAACTGACGCGTACTACATTACCAACGCTTTCGATAGCAAGAACTGGAACGAGCATTATTAGCATTTTTGGTGCTAGTGTGTGTGTGTGTGTGTGTGTGTGTTAGGCACGCATATACGTGGCTCTCGTTTGGTTACATTATCCTTTCTCTACGGCTCATACAGAGATCAGTGTTAGGATCTATGTAACGACGATCGTCACAGATCGACAAAGTGTCTCTGCGTAAGCGGAGAGAGAACAACGTTGCATATTAGATCTGGCAACTCTACGCTGCGTGCGTGGAGTCGAAATTGTATTACTAATGAGGCCGTGTCGAACATACACTGCTATCTAGCGTCTGTCCTAAACTGACGCGTACTACATTACCAACGCTTTCGAAGTTCACGATCGTGTTCAGCATCGCCTTAAACGGTTGTTGATACCGGCTTTTAACCGAGCCGGTTTTGGAACGGTTGTGTCTTGTGATTGATATACGCGAGATGCGTTATGCAAAGAATCATTGATAATTACTTATTTTCAGTATTAAAAATACTGGATAATAAGTAATTATCAATGATCTTAGTATGATATTTCTATAAGGTTACGCCACTCTGGATTTATCATCAAGAATGAGATACGTAATATAATCGGTTAAATGAGTTCGCCAAGGACGAACAGTTTAATCGTGATTATAACATTGAATTATAGCAAGAACTGGAACGAGCATTATTAGCATTTTTAGTGCTAGTGTGTGTGTGTGTGTGATGTGTGTGTGTGTGATGTGTGTGTGCG
>NW_022639453.1:3346832-3347370 GCF_010583005.1 Odontomachus brunneus
AAAAATTTTTCTATTTGATAAAATACATTTTTATTTTGATATAATAGGCAACGCTGCATAGCTGCTTAAAAAGATATTGATCTCGTCAACCAAGTAGAAGAATCTCTTTTATCCGGTGTAAAATGCTATTAACGCTTTGTATTTCTCGATAGACTAGACATCGTCGATTAAACGAAGCGACGAAAGGGAGGTTTTGAATGTGCGCACACACGCACACACACATCACACACACACACATCACACACACACACACACTAGCACTAAAAATGCTAATAATGCTCGTTCCAGTTCTTGCTATAATTCAATGTTATAATCACGATTAAACTGTTCGTCCTTGGCGAACTCATTTAACCGATTATATTACGTATCTCATTCTTGATGATAAATCCAGAGTGGCGTAACCTTATAGAAATATCATACTAAGATCATTGATAATTACTTATTATCCAGTATTTTTAATACTGAAAATAAGTAATTATCAATGATTCTTTGCATAACGCATCTCGCGTATATCAATCACAAGACACAACCGTTCCAA
>NW_022639453.1:3347380-3347510 GCF_010583005.1 Odontomachus brunneus
AATAATTTCGTAACTTTTACAAGAAATTAACCGTTTCCCTTATAGAAATATCATACTAAGAAATACTGAAAAATTATTAGTGATTAAATATTACCAGTAATTCAGTAATTTTTTGGCCAGTACTTAATTT
>NW_022639453.1:3347520-3347734 GCF_010583005.1 Odontomachus brunneus
CACACACGCACGTGAGAACACGTTCCAATCCTGCACTAGCACGCAGATATAGTTTACACGTACAATTATAAGGCACACCATTGTAACCATATTTGTAAATAAAATTGTAACAAGCGAAAAATGTAAAAGTAAAACACGATTATAACCAACATTGTAAAACGGGAAAAATTGTGTAAAGACGAAAAATGGTCGTCACTAAAAAAAGACGAAAACT
>NW_022639453.1:3347744-3348033 GCF_010583005.1 Odontomachus brunneus
CTAGATATCGAAGATTGTCAACACATTCCAAACTTTCATCAATCCTCCTGCGATAATTTCGATCCCAAGCGGTATACCACTAGTCACACCCATCCATGTCCTGACGCATTAAACTGTTGCTTAACCTAACGATCGGCGCGCACACGGTGACTCTGATGACTCCAACGATGTTCTTACAATTCATGCTTATATAATGTATCCTTATAGTGTTCACAGTATATTATAACATACCTAGCAAACACCAAATAATAGTTATATAATTTTTACTTGTTGTTTATTGGATAATTTG
>NW_022639453.1:3348043-3349595 GCF_010583005.1 Odontomachus brunneus
TAGCAAACACCAAATAATATTTATATAATTTTTATTTGTTGTTTATTGGATAATTTGTTGATAGATATTGAAACAATGCAACATTCGACATGCGATGAATATTGATGCAATGTACCCTTATAGAAATATCATACTAAGAATCATTATATATATTAATTATATATAATTATACACAATTATGTATAACAATATGTATAATTACATATAAATTTATGCGTAATTATGTAAAATTGTATATGAATTTATATATATAATTATACATAATTATATATAATTATATATAATTATATATATAAGTAGAATGTATGAACATGAATAGACAAATTTGATACATAATTATATATAATTTTATATAATTATATATGAAACATTTTTCATTGGGTGAGTAGTCCGCAGAACATATTTGACATTTCACATACCTATTCTGTTGAATGCAATATAGTTATTTAAAAGTTATTAAAATATTTATAAATAATGAAAGGAAAATACATACATACCCACACAGCACATCTTTCAAAAAGCTTTCCGACAGATAACTTAAAATTATCTTGAAATATAACATTGAAATAATTCAGAAATATTTGTGAAACATTTCATCAAAATCTTTTTCACTGAAATATTTCAGAAATCGCTTATAATAAACGTTGATCTATATATTTATACATAAATTTAATTAATTTAATTTAATTTTATATGGTGACGTGGATTTTTTCTTTTTTTTCATTGTACTCTTTTATAATTACTCCAAGTTTATAGTCTTTTATGAGCTTATCTATTTCATAATAGTTAAGAATAAAAACATTTTACTATAAAAGTTTAAAGATAATAAAATGGATTGTGTAGGATTTTGTAAACCTTACTTCGTTATCTGATGATTAAATTAACAATAAAAGTACGAAAAATATTATTTTTATTAAAATTACATCATTTTATTATATCATATTATCCAAAAATTACATTACTGTGTTAATTACAACACATATAGACAAGATATAAGACGTTTATATCGATCGAAGAAGTGGTGTAGTGTCTAAAGCAACAGACTCATAACCCAGAGATGCCTCAGAGTTCCAAGTTCCGAGTCCCATCAGTGCTAGTGAGAATTTTTAAATGTGATGTAACATTGGAATACCAGTCTAAAATTTTCAAATAAAATCAGCAAACGCTGTGATATTTACGAATAGTTTCTGTATATTAAAAAAAGTATCTGAAATGTTTCCCATATATTTTTTAAACATTTCAGTAATGTTTAAGATACTTTTCAGATAGTATATCATAGTGGATATTTTATGTATCTTACAGTTTTATGTATATAAAACATGTCCGAAATATTTCTTTGAAATGTTTCATATTTCATTGAAAGCTTTTTGAAAGCTTTCTGAAATATGTTGGTATTATGTGGGTAATATTGAGAGGATAGTGAGAGGAATATACATACATAGTAATTAAAATCAATAAAAACGATAAAAATGTAATTAAAACGATAAAATAATATTATCTTCAAATAGAAGGAGGGGAGAGAGAGAGAGAGAGAGAGAGAGAGAGAGAGAGA
>NW_022639453.1:3349605-3350713 GCF_010583005.1 Odontomachus brunneus
AAATGGATTTCTGCAGCAAAAAAACTAGTTAACACAACAAATTATGTATAACTATCTATATATAGTAAATTAGTTTGTTGCTGCAGCAAATCCTTTTTTTGTGTAGATAAATAAATGTTTTTGCATTGAAATAGCCATATTTTAAACTGTTGAAAAATTTTTCTATTTGATAAAATACATTTTTATTTTGATATAATAGGCAACGCTGCATAGCTGCTTAAAAAGATATTGATCTCGTCAACCAAGTAGAAGAATCTCTTTTATCCGGTGTAAAATGCTATTAACGCTTTGTATTTCTCGATAGACTAGACATCGTCGATTAAACGAAGCGACGAAAGGGAGGTTTTGAATGGAATATACGTTCCAGTTGATAGTAAAACGTTCCAGTAAAACGGTTCTTTTCAGAAGAACCAATTAATTAATGAAGAGAGCAGTGGAGCAATGCAGACGATTTTTGCTCCACTGTGAATGTGTTTAGGCGATAAACGCCAAACGGTAGAATTGAAACTTTCATTTGCATTCTGTGTGTAACCGCCTAAACACCTTTCCAAAAGACTGTCATTCGAAAGATCGTCGAAGATCGGTTGCAAATGTTTCTCAACATTTGGGTGAAGAGGAGGGGGATGTTTAAATGACGCTGCACAACCTGCTGTCTCAGCCTTGCGCCACTTACACCAGCTATCAGCTCCAGCCGGACAATTTCCGTGTTTCGGTGTCTCGTCGGTGGATGTTAGATGATCGAGTGTTGCTTGAATGGCTTTTTTCATGCCCTGGACCGAATCAGTATTTCGACGTATGGCTAATCCGTAGTATCGAGTTATTTTTTTTATCAGTACATCGGTCAACATTCCACGTCCTCCGAGCTTCTTATCTTTTTTTACATTTCGAAGTCTTGTGCCCATTCGTTTCTCGACATGCCCAACGCATTCACTTTTTTTCACAGGACAGTCATTGCCGTACGGATTCAAGTCTAAGATGGCTTTGAAGGTTTTTGAGTCGCCATCGCCTATATAATTCACGTACTGAACGCCATACTTTTCTTCTGATCTGGAAAACATTTCTTTCATGGAATCGACTTCCATTTTCCCTGATGAACCGGAATGATTTA
>NW_022639453.1:3350821-3351877 GCF_010583005.1 Odontomachus brunneus
GGAGAGAGAGAGAGAGAGAGAGAGAGAGAGAGAGATAGAGAGAGAGAGAGAGACAGCGTTATGTAATACTTATATATTTAAAACAAAAAATATATATATATATTATAACTGCAATGCAGTTTTAGTTTATGATTTATTTCTTATTTTAATTACTTTTCGATTCACCGACAATGTTTCTAATAATTCTTTTTTAACAATTCGACGCATATGTCTTTTGAATACAAAGCATTTATTTATTTTTCCCATATTTTTTTGCGTTATCCGCTCGCAAGTACGCACTTTGAACAATTACGTAAGTAAATATAAAGTTCTTTTTAGATTAGATAGGTTATAAGCAGGTTTGTTACTTACTTCCTCATGTCGTAATTGATATGGGTTTTCTTTAGCAACAGGAGACTGTTGGGTGTGCTGAGACATCATTGATTTTGTCAAAAACAATATAAATGATAAAACTCCGCAGTAAGAAAAACCGAACGCCGCGTGCACCGATCCTGCACTGTTCCCACTGTTCACAGTAAAACTGAATATCTCGCGCATATATGAATTTATAAACATATATACTAAATAGATGGGAGTGGGGCGCTCGCGACTTAATTAATATAGCACACAGTTGGTGATTGGAGAAACAACGCATTATTGTTTATACTTATATCGCTGCACTTTTACATCTCGCCTCGACGCGGTGTGGCAAGACGTAAAATCAAAGCGATATACCCGATAAAAAATTTTATAATCGTAGTGATAGTAATCATAATTGCAGTACTCATAATAAAGAAAATAAAAAGGGAAAAAACCCTCTCGGTCGTAATAGAACGTAGCACCAAACGAAACGTGAGAACACGTTCCAATCCTGCACTAGCACGCAGATATAGTTTACACGTACAATTATAAGGCACACCATTGTAACCATATTTGTAAATAAAATTGTAACAAGCGAAAAATGTAAAAGTAAAACACGATTATAACCAACATTGTAAAACGGGAAAAATTGTGTAAAGACGAAAAATGGTCGTCACTAAAAAAAGACGAAAACTTCGTTCCAGGCCCTCCGTTTTC
>NW_022639453.1:3351887-3361710 GCF_010583005.1 Odontomachus brunneus
GTAGGCATTCATCTTCGTGTTTTTCGTATCACTCAGTATATTCATCAGTACCTTCTTTTGGTTTCCATGACATGCAACCCTTACATATTGAACTTTTAATAACAAGATCGATTACTTTTCCGGTTAAATTATCAATTAGAGTTACAACGCCTAACAGCGACGTAAAACCTCTTTTCTTCCACGATCCATCCCCAGACACATAAAATTTTGATTTTGGTCTTCCATTTTCTTCATTTAATTTTTTTTCTTCATCAACTGCTTTCAGACATGTAGCATCAAAGACAAACTTTACTGCATCATACAGGTGTTTCACAATTTTCTCGTACGCACTGTTACTCAAACCTGTACCGAGATCCATAAGTCCAGCAAAAATATTGATGCCTTCTTGTCCGATGCCTAAAAGTCTCATAACAAAAACTATTCTTCTGTTAATTTCATAAGGGAAGACAGATAAAATTTCTACCAACGGACTTTTCGAACACAGGTATAAACACGCTCCGAGAACGCAGGTATAAACGCGACCGCCCGAGGGTCGCTAGGCCCGTCTGAACTCGTCACCCGACCCGTCCGCTTTAACTTCGTAACTTCGTAAATACTGCAGATATCGACTTGAAATTTTCAGGGAATATTCTTAAATAGTTTAACAATCGATTAAGACTATTTCCAAAATATCGATTTTTTTGACCCGATAAAGGAGGTTTCCCCCTTAAAAATAAATATTATAATAAATATGGATACGATAAAGAGGAATACGATAAAAGCGAATATTATAAATGGAAATATGATAAAAGCAAATACAATAAAGGCTATTCGGTTTTTAACAGCTTTTTTTTTATTGAACCGGATGCCGGATCTGCTCAGCGCAGGACACGGTGCAGTGTGAGAAAGATGCTTGAGGCATAATGCACGCACACAAACAAAATAAAGAAACAAAAAGACGGGTTCTTCAATACGACGCGAACAGCTTTATTTGAGTATGCTGTCTGCACGCGTCGAGAGCAGCCAAAGTATCGGACGGAGATCTTACTCTACACCATAGGGAAGTCACGTTTCCATACTTGAAATCTTGAGCGATTTTTGCGAACCAACAAAGTTCTCTCTAACGGTACCGATGGCAATCGCTCTAGAATTTTCGCTGCAATAGATATGGGAAGTCCCGTTAATCTAATTAAGAAATCGGTTTACAAGAGTTTCTGCGGTTACGATTAATTGTTGTTAGTAAGAGAGAACTTACAATTAAAAGGAGTTAATCAGTCGGTAATTTCGGTGTATGGTAAAATTTGTGAGCAAGTTATATTAGATAAAGTAAAGGATTGTTGATTCGATATTACATTATTGGTTGTTGATGACGTTACAATATTTATATTTATGAGTTACAATATTTTATTAGGTCGTGAGTTTTTTAACGAAACCGGTTTAAAACTTATATATCACAATGGTTAGTACGATTTCGAGTACAAAAGAAATTCGCTTGGGATTTGGTCCGACATTCTACCTGTAAATGCAACGGTTGAAAAAGATAAATTCGGATTTGTTTGTGGAAAATTGCGATGAAATTTTAAGCTATAAAGAGAGATTGCGGTTAGTCGGAACTCTATGAGAAGTCGATGTTTTAGACATATCGCCAGTTCAAGACAGATACGTTTAGATTTCATCTAAAGGACAATTCTTTATTTAGATACGCACCGAGGCGAATATCTGTAAGCGAGAAACAAGAGTTGCAAGATATTACGGACGATATATTAAATAGAGACATTATAAATAGTATTTCTCCCTATTATGCGAGAGTTGTATTAGTATAAAAAAAATGGAACAAAACGTATGTGCGTCGATTTAAGATCAACGAATATATCAACAAAAATTTCCGTCCCCGATTATTGAAAATGTGATAGATCAACTTCACGGCAAATGTGTTTTTACAAAATTATATTTGCGTGATGAGTTTCATCAGATTGATATACATCCGGACGATACGAAATATTTTGCATTCGCAACGCCCAGTATGACAACGCTCAATATGAGTTCATTAAGATGCCTTTCGGTTATTCAGAAGTGCCGGCCGAATTTCAAAAAAGATTATTGTTTATCTTTAAAGACTTAATGCGACAAGGTAAAATGCTTATGTATATAGATGATATATTGATACCGACGGTTACTGTTGAGGAAAATTTAGAATATTTACGAGAGGTTTTGATCTTACTTAAAAGATATGGTCTGGAATTAAATTTAGCTAAATGTTCTTTTTTGAGAAGAGAAATCGAATTCTTGGGATATTTAATATCAGCTAAAAGGATTATTATGAATAATCGTCATGTTCAAGCTATACTGGATTTTCCTCAGCCGAAAAATGTAAAGAAGGTGCAAAGTTTTCTCGGATTAACAAATTATTTCCGTAAATTTATACAAGACTATGCATTAAAAACGAGACCGTTTCAAATGCTGTTGCGAAAGGATACTGTATTTAATTTCAATGAAAGTTGTGTAGACGCTTTTAGATCATTGCAAGAAGAATTATCTACACCACCAGTGTTATGCATTTACAATCCCGCGGCGGAAATTTCATATCGACGCGAGTAGTCACGGGTTTGATGCTATTCTTTTATAAAAACAAAAAAGCAGAAATATATTACCAATAGCTTATTTTAATAAGGCTACCTCTGACAACGAAAAGAATTACCATAGTTATAAGTTAGAGACACTAGCGATTGTAAAGGCGATTGAACGGTTTCACGTCTATTTGCAGAGTATCAATTTTCGTATTGTAACTGGTTGTAACTCGCTAGTAATGGCGATGAAAAAAGTTAATAGTAATCCGATTGTCAGATGGTCTTTAGCTTTGCAAAACTATAAGTTTGAATTAGTACATAGAGCATCGGAGAAAATGACACATGTGGATTGTTTGAGCCGTAGTATTTTGAATGTTGAGACTATTTCGATCGAAGATTAACTTTTATATAAACAGTTATCGGACCAAAAACTCAAAGAAATAGCTGAAGATATTAAACATAAGAGTAATAAAGATTTTGAACTCATAGATGGGTTACTTTTAGGCATAAAGACCAAAGTTTATTTGTCCCGGAAAGCATGGTGAATGATATAATTCGAATTAATCGTGATAACATGGGACATGTGGGATTTGATAAAACCATTTATAATATACTGAGTCATTATTGGTTTCCCTGTATGAAGGTAAAGTAAGACAATATATTGATAATTGCATTAAGTGTTTAACTTTTTCTATGATCTTGGGTAAAAAAGAAGGGGAAATGGAACTAGTAGAGAAAATAACCGCTCCGTTCCATATATTACACTTAGATCATTTCGGTCCGTCGGAAGTTAGTAGTGACAATTATAAATATATATTGGTCGTTGTCGATGCGTATACACGGTTTGTATGGCTTTTTCCAGCGAAAACCACAAACACAGCCAAAGTCATCGAATGTTTATTTGTTTGATTTATTTGGGTGCCCGCAACGCGTGATTAGCGACAGAGGTACAGCGTTTACCTCTCAAGTCTTCGCACAGTTTGTAAAAGAAAGAGAAATTCAGCATGTTTTGGTAGCGGTAGCTTCGCCGTGGGCAAATGGTACGGTAGAACGCGTTAATCGATTTTTAAAGTCCACATTAACTAAAATTACGGAAGATGCGTCTAAGTGGAAAGAAATTTTCACTTAGGTACCGTACAGTATGTTATTAATAATACACTAAATAAAGCGATTAATTCCATTCCTAGTAAATTGTTGTTAGGATACGATCAGCGTCAATAAGAAGACGAAAATTTACGAATGCTTTTAAATCAGATGCGTGATATTGATTATTTATGTGAAAGCGAGCGTACTAAAACTCAAGACATAGCGAATATAGTCAATCGTAAGCTTCAAGCATATAATAAGGCCTATTATAACAAAAAGCATAAAAATGTACTATTTATAAAAAGGGGAATCTTGTGCTAGTTAGGGTGTTGCATCATAAACTAGGTATTAATAAAAAATTAGTACCAAAATTTAAGGGTCCTTACAGAATAAAAGCAGTTCTAAAAAAGAATAGATATGTGGTCACTGATATTCCTGGTTACAACATATCAGCAAACCCGTATAATGCTATTCTATCAGCAGATAAAATTAAACTATGGATATCTATAGGGGATAAAAATACAATTAATGATAATGATTCGTGAGAGCTAGAAGCTAACGATGAGGTAAGGGATTAAGGAAGAATGCAAGTGAATGTTTTATTAATAGTTAAGTAATTAAAAAAAAAAATTGTGTTTATTCGATTTTAGTAATTAATTAGATTGGTTAAAATATGAAAAATTTATAAAGTGGCTAATAGTGTGGGAAAAAATTATATACCAGTTCGAGGACGAACTTTATATTCAGGATGGCCGAAACTGTAAGCTTCTTTGTTTGGCTTGTTTGGCTTCTTTGTTAAGCAATGTGAAAAATAGAGCGTTGTTATCTCTGATATTATTGTTAGTCTTTATATTTAGAGGAAATGAAAAAGGTCGATATACAAAGCGGTGATATGATATCTGTCGACTTTGTATTTAAATAGTGAGTGATTTAGAGATAGAGAAGGAAAAAGGTGAAATCAAGACCAGCTTAAGCGGAGCAAGTTAAGAAAAAAAGAAAGATAAGAGACAAGATTGTCGTTAGCCGTGGCAAATAAGCCAGTGCGAAAATTATAATATATTTTGTAATCTGTTTCATTTTTCTATATCCATTAAAGTAAATGTGTGACTGTTTAATTAAAGAATTAATATTGTTCATCTATCCTGGATCACCAAATAAAATTAAAAAACCAAGTAATTGAAAAACTTATATAACGAAGTAGCCAACCTCTTAGGAACTTTCTTTCACAATCCTCCTCTCCCAAATAACGACTGCAGTCCGTTTTTAAATCCATTTATGAAGTTTTATCACATGAAGAATTTATAGATGCAAGTTTAGAGAAGATTATAAATCTCATATTCTTTATTTTTTCATGATATCTTTTGCTTAATCAGACTTTTACTTTTTTCCAATAATCAATTAGTAAATTTTAATATTGATTTTTGTCCATAAAATGCGCACGTTTGTATAGGGACAAAGGGTTTAGATAGATTAAAATCTGATTAAAGGAATTGCCATAAAAATACACCTAGTGAGATGGAGAATTGTATGTTGTGTGGAGGGAAAAAGTTATGTGTGCGTGGTTCTTAGAGACGGGAGGAGAACTAGGTTTAATCATGTTAATAAAGTTCCATCAAACTTTTACTTAAAATTGTTTAATACTGCTGCATAATAGTTTAAGTAATGAAAGATAAGTTCAGTTTTTCTATTGTGTAAAGCGCGGGGTTTTCATTCGTGAGAAGTTGCAACGACCTGACGTATAATCTTTTTTTTACTTTTCATGCATAAAAGATGAATATGTGTTGTGTTATCTCTCGTAATAGATGCGTAGAGTTCCCATGGCCCTTCATGGAATCGACCTTTCTTTGAGCGGCCGCTTTATCCTAACAGAATCGCATCGCTAATTTCCGGTATGCAACATTGCTTTGTCTGCCACTTTTACCATCGAGTTTTCGAAAGTCTATTTTCGGGCGATTAAATGTGGACAAGCGTCAACCGAACGACAGCTGATCCCAACTGGTTTTTATTTCTTCAAATTGCTTTATTTATTTATTTATAAATACTTTTTATTTTTTCATCTACTTAGCAGTCATTTCCCGTGACATTTGTATATGTGCTTTTATATATGCAAAGAAATATTACTTTGAATCGTTTAAATATATACGTGGCATTTATAATAAAAAACAACCTAAACAATCGTACAATATGTTTGTTTAGTTATTCTTACGAGAGTCCGTTTTTTTAAGGAACAATGCAGACCGATTGCAAAGAGAATCAGCATTTGACAATGTTGTTTAATTTAGACTTTTGACGTGATTTCTTTTCAGAAGGAAAACGATATTGTCGGACGTAAATAGAAATATGAATAAAAATATAAATCTTGAAAATTGAAATATTATGTTATAAAACAAAGTATTTTTATTTATAAAATAACTTGTAAATAATTTGTAAATTACTAGTATATAAATATTTGTTAAAGTATTTTACCTGAAACATTAAAATTCAATAATAAAACATATTAAAAAAAGTTATACGTTTTATAGCTATATTCGGTTTGCACGCTTTCGTACTGCAAAGACATTATTCTATCTATTATTTTACCTTGCTGATTGTATTCCAAAATAAAATAAAATGATGGTTTCAGCACGAAAGCGAACACAGCTTATGCTATATTACAACACTTGCATTTGTGCGATTCTGATTAGGCCAAGCTATTGTATAGTATCATAAATAAATATAGTATCATAAAGTATCATAAATATGTAGTATCATAAAAAAAAGAGAAAATGAGGAAAATTAAGGAGAATTGAAGAGAATAAAGAGAATTAAAACGAAATGCATAATAATTAACAATGACAACGCAAATATATATATAATAATATAAAGAATAAGAGAAAAGGAGTAAAGAGGAACAAATATTTATTAATTTTATTAGAATGTCTTTATGAAGTATATTTATTTATTAAATTATCGTGCTAAGAGATGCTCTCTTCATTAATTAATTGGTTCTTCTGAAAAGAACCGTTTTACTGGAACGTTTTACTATCAACTGGAACGTATATTCCATTCAAAACCTCCCTTTCGTCGCTTCGTTTAATCGACGATGTCTAGTCTATCGAGAAATACAAAGCGTTAATAGCATTTTACACCGGATAAAAGAGATTCTTCTACTTGGTTGACGAGATCAATATCTTTTTAAGCAGCTATGCAGCGTTGCCTATTATATCAAAATAAAAATGTATTTTATCAAATAGAAAAATTTTTCAACAGTTTAAAATATGGCTATTTCAATGCAAAAACATTTATTTATCTACACAAAAAAAGGATTTGCTGCAGCAACAAACTAATTTACTATATATAGATAGTTATACATAATTTGTTGTGTTAACTAGTTTTTTTGCTGCAGAAATCCATTTTTTTGCTATGATAATAAAAAAATTTGCTCTTTTAGTAAGAAAAGTAGCTAATGCAGTAAATTTACTACAGATGGACAACTAAACAATTTACTGCTACTTTTTTTGTTACAAGAGCAGATTTTCTTGTTATTCTAGCAAGAAAATTGGCTCCTGCAGCAAAGAAAAAGTGGCTAACACAGCAAATTATCCCAGATAGAAATACGTGATGATTATGTTTCATCACAATGTGACTTCATACTTTGACTCCAATTTGATACTTTTTTAAAGATCATTACGTGATCTCATGACATGAGCACCAGATGCATACAAATGATGTACAAATTATGTTGCAAATTCTTAACATGATGTTGATTATTATTATTAAATGAGGTATTTTTGTGACATCATAACATGTCTACATTCTGAGGCGCATATGAGCCATCGATGTCTATTCTTGTCCTCATGCTTGAAGATACATGAATACAATATGAGAATGAACACATTTTTCTATCTGGGATGTTTAGTTGTCTATATGTAACAAATCTTTTTTTCTGTGTACCTGCTTTATTGGCGTCATAAGAAAATTCGCTAAAAAGAGCTAATTTGCTGCAGGAGCCAATTTTCTTGCTAGAATAACAAGAAAATCTGCTCTTGTAACAAAAAAAGTAGCTAAAGCAGTAAATTGTTTAGTTGCCCATCTGTAGTAAATTTACTGCATTAGCTACTTTTCTTACTAAAGGAGCAAATTTTTTTATTATCATAGCAAAAAAATGGATTTCTGCAGCAAAAAAACTAGTTAACACAACAAATTATGTATAACTATCCATATATAGTAAATTAGTTTGTTGCTGCAGCAAATCCTTTTTTTGTGTAGATAAATAAATGTTTTTGCATTGAAATAGCCATATTTTAAACTGTTGAAAAATTTTTCTATTTGATAAAATACATTTTTATTTTGATATAATAGGCAACGCTGCATAGCTGCTTAAAAAAATATTGATCTCGTCAACCAAGTAGAAGAATCTCTTTTTTAGCCGTCACGGTGTTTATTTTCTTTAATAATTGGACTTACTCAAATTCGAAAAGTTGCACAATTTTATCTAACGGCGACTGTATCAAGTCATTCAAGAGCAAGGTTATAACAGGACTCTTGTTATAATTATAAAAAGAATATTATTATAATTATAAAAAGAATCTAGCCATAACCTTACTTTACATCTATCTTACAGATAGAAATGCGTGATGATCACGTTTCATCATAATGTGATGTCATACTGTGATTTCACCTTGATACCTTTTTAAAGATCATTGTGTAATTAACATGACATGAGCACAAGATATACACAAATGATATACGAATATGTCTAGTTCGTCAAGTTTTGTTATCATAATATTATTAGATGAGATATTTTTCTGATCATCATTATATGAACGACATATGAGCAGCATATGCGCACGCATTTGTATGCATTTTTGCAATTATCCACGTCAATATATGAGCGTGTGCTGAGCGTAACATGACATCATTTTTCTATCTGGGTTTGTCAAAATATTTCGAGAGAGAAAAAAGTAATATTCTCTCTCTTTTGCGAGTACGTTAAAGTTTAATTACTTATACAACATTGTATCAATATTAATCGCATTGTGATTGCTATTACGTCTTTTGAAACATTTACCAACAAATATGTCATTACATTTTTTTAACGATATAAGAAAATATTGTAAATAGAGTTCAGCAAAAGATATTGTTGCAGCGCATTGGCATCACCAGCTCCGTACGATCGTTGAAGTTAAGGGTCTGCAGAAGTCATAGTAGAGACATCTCGCAGAGCGCCGCGAACTAAGCAAACGTAGAAAAAAAATTGTGGTCAAAATACAGAAATCATCGCTACATAATTGCAATATTTGTAATCAGGAGAAACGTTCGCGGGTTAGTACAGAGCGATTTTTGGGAGAAAAGGTTGAAATAAAAATCGAATAAATTATTTGAATAAACCTTCGACGCGGGTGCAGTACTCTTATAGAAATATCATACTAAGAATCATTGATAATTACTTATTATCCAGTATTTTTAATACTGAAAATAAGTAATTAATCAATGATTCTTAGTATGATATTTCTATAAGAGTATTGAGTCCATATTTTAATGTGTTATGAAATTATAAGGGGCTAACTGCAAAATCGGGCTCTGTATTGACCTCGATAATAATGCAAGGAACAAGCAAAAAATTGTTTGGCCGCCAAACGTAACGTCTGTGAAGCATACTTTCTATCCGTGCAGATACCAGGAAAGTGGAGCTGAACTGCACTTTAGTGCTGTCAGCTCAACTCAATCTTCCTGTCATGCGTCGCGCGTCCTATGCATTAGTATGCGTGAATATGTATACATGCCCGTGATAGAATAAACACGAATTGTATATAGCACAGCTCTTCCCTTATAGAAATATCATACTAAGAATCATTGATTAATTACTTATTTTCAGTATTAAAAGTACAGTATTTAGTAATATTCTGTGATTCAAATACAGCTTTTAGTACTCAAGTATTTCAATATTTAATGTTACAAATCCTACCTTATGATTGATTTCAATACTTAAATATTGATATGTAATACTTCGTCCAGTGATAAAATACTTACGCAGAACATTGTCAATATTTAAATACTAATATATAATACTTTGCTAAGTGATGAAATACTTACGCAAAGTACTGTTACGATTTAAAGTATTAACCCAGACAGCATACAATATTAGTAAGTTATTAGATAAATATTTATAAATATTTATTTTGAATTACTTTTTTAAAATGTTATATATA
>NW_022639453.1:3362994-3363149 GCF_010583005.1 Odontomachus brunneus
GACACAAGAATCAGCCCAAGTAACAGGCTCACGTCAAAATGACGTAAAAGACTGGTCATAACTGGTCGAATGACGTCAAGTGACTAAATAACCCTTATAGAAATGTCATATTAAGAATCATTGATAATTACTTATTTTCAGTATTAAAAATACTG
>NW_022639453.1:3363159-3364040 GCF_010583005.1 Odontomachus brunneus
AACAGTGATGCAGGTAAGGTGAACGACACAAGAATCAGCCCAAGTAACAGGCTCACGTCAAAATGACGTAAAAGACTGGTCATAACTGGTCGAATGACGTCAAGTGACTAAATAACCCTTATAGAAATGTCATATTAAGAATCATTGATAATTACTTATTTTCAGTATTAAAAATACTGGATAATAAGTAATTATCAATGATTCTTAGTATGATATTCCTATAAGAGAACGACGTCTTTAAAACGTCTTTTTTGTGACATCTTAATGACGTTTCTGTATAAGGTCTTAAAAATGTATTATTGACGTTTAGAGACGTCATAAAACATCATTAAGTCGTCTACAATGTTGTCATCGGTCTGTAACATTAGACTATCATTTTGACGATATTCTCACGATATTTTTTATCATTCCTTGGTTATTTTTTATCCTGAACTTATTTAGATTTGGATGTCATTTTGACGTAAGTCTGCTACCTGGGAGACGTTTCAAGCTCGAATCTCAGCAATGCCCATACAGCACAGAAGCTTGCAGCAACATTGCTACAACGTTGCAAGATTGCATATTGCAGTGCAATGTTGCAGAGACTTTGCAGTGACATTAATTTGCAATATTACTTTAGCAATATTGCAGCAATATTTAAAAAAATATTACGAATATAATATATTTTATTTATTTACTAGTTATTTTTGTTACTTGTACTTCAAATTCAGTAATGGTTTACATCAATAATACTTATAGAATAGTACTCAGAATAGCACTCGTTAGTGGCAATCATTAATTTGTCTTATTGCATATTTTTTATACTTCTTATACCGTTTTTTCGGAGAAAATACTTTCTTTAGATTTAATATTCGTACTTGTTTAATTTTGTGGTTTTTTTT
>NW_022639453.1:3369343-3388156 GCF_010583005.1 Odontomachus brunneus
CAAGAACGGCTCGTAGGATGGAGATGATGGCTCAAAACGAGTTCTACGAGGAAGTGGAGGGGCTACTTTATGCAGCTGGAATCGCTGATTAGTGTGAGACTGCCGTAAGTTGTGAATATGTAGTATTTTTATGCATCTAAAACTTTAAACGCGTTTTTTTGGAAACACGTTTTTTCGATTTTGTGTACACGATTAAGAGAAATCTACTGAACCAATTTGGCTTTATGACCTCTCATTTTAAAGATAATTAAATTCTCTTCGATGTGACATTAATTGTTTTTTGAAAAAAAGAATTTTTTCATATTTTTTTCGTATTTTAAAGTCGATTTTTTTTTAACGAAAAACGCACTTTCAATTTTAAACTGTGTAAAAACATGCAATTTCGACTTTTTCTTTAAAAAATCGAAATGTCACATAGAAGCTAGTATCATAAACATGACAAAAAATTTTGGTTTTTTTGTTTCAGATCAAAATTAAGGACGCTACAGTGTACACAGCGGAGATACTCCATAAGCGAAGCGATATTAATATGGTGTCCGTTTTTATAGTAAACATCTTTTTTTTTTTGAAAAAATTCCTGTGTACTCTTTGATTGTGTATTAAATTGTCATACAAATTTCAAAACGTTTCAAGTATACCCGAGAAAAAAATTCGTGAAAATCATGTATTTTTCGACCGTGTAAAGGAGGTTTCCCCCTTAATGTGTTTGCGTTTACCGTCGTTTATTATTTTCATTTTTATCATATTCATCTTTACGGCATTCTCCCTTATCGTTTTCACATTTACCTTATTCCTACTTATCGTTTACTGTATCCGTATTTACCGTATTCCCATACTTACTTTTACCATATACGCCTTTATTGTATTAATGTTTACCATACTGAAAATATGTTTACTTTTTTCATCATATTTACGTTTACTATATATGTTTTTGCTGTATTTGCATTTACCATATTGCCGTTTACCACATTCGTATTTATTTGCTGTATTCGTTTTTACTGTATCTCCAAGCTGCGTTCAACTTTCAGTAACAAGGATAGAGCACACTCATAGCGCTAAATAGCGTCAGTCAGGGTCTAAATAGACCCAGTCTATCCTACGCGCTCATACATACACGTGCATACAAATCGGAACTAGAGTTACTTTAATCAGAGTTTGGCCACAACGCGCAGTTTCGTCAAAATCCTGCGAAAAGAGACATATTTTCAATCTCTCTCTTTATCTATCTTTTCTTAATTTAACCTAATCTATTGTCATAGGCGTATTGTGATTGGATATCGTATAGGATTTGATGAAACATAGCGGATTAATCAAAAGTTATTCCTTTATGGCCAAATTCTGCTTAAGGAACGTCTACATTGGAAGTAAGCAGTAAGAAGTAGGAAGTAAGAATAAGAAATTGACCAATCATAGTTGATTATTCTTCTCACATTCGACTGTGGTTGGTCAATTTCTTACTCTTACTTCCTACTTCTTACTGCTTACTTCCAATGTAGACGTTCCTTAAGAGTGAGGGCTAAGGGCCGTGGCACACAGAAAAACTTTAGCAGTAAGACGTAAGCAGTAAGTAAATTGACCAATCACAGTCGTTGATTCTTCTTACGGTCCAAGAATCAACGATTGTGATTGGCTAATTCGCTTACTGTTTACGTCTTACTACTTAAGTTTTTCTATGTGCCACCAGCTAAAGAGCTTCCGCACAAACATCCGTAACATGTGTGTGTGTGTGTGTGTGTGATGTTAAGTTTTCGGATTTCTTTGTGCGTTGACTTAAGAAGCAAAAGCAAGAGGAAAGAGTGAGTGAGACAGAGACAGAGAGAGAGAGAGAGAGAGAGAGAGAGAGAGAGAGAGAGAGAGAGAAAAGAGGCAGTGACGCGCTTTCGCCACAGTAGTAGCAGTCTTCTATTGGATATCTACGTCATGCATGCGCAGAAGGTTTCCTGTCGCTCCATAACTTGTAGCACTGCTCCCGGGCAGAGCATCAGTATTAAAATGGATTGCTTGGACGGAACATTGCTAGAGAAAGAGATACGACCTGAGAGTGGCTACCTACTGCACCGATATGACTCCCATATAGAAGCCGATAAGGATGCAAAGATTGAAAAAACGTGCATCTCAAGAAAGCAACTGACTGAGTAATTAACGAGAGTGCGTACACACATACACTTGATAAACGCGCACGTACAAGCATACATACAGAATACGCACATACAACACACGACCACACGTCCTCACGTACACACATGTATACAGGCTATCTACGCGGGTTCGCGTAATTGCGTAAGTATGTATGTATGGATGCGTGTGAGCACGGCAGAACTGATAAACGAGGAAAAAGAAGAAAAGGACTGAGAAAATGCAGAAGAGTATTGCGACTTAGGATTTGCCAGAGAGGTATGAAACATAGTGAATTGTGAGTAGAAAAAGCGAGCGCCATATATCGGACCAAACAACAATCGTAATAGGCGGCGTAACTGAGCTGAAGTGAACTAAAGTTAGGAGCAGTGTGATGTGCAAGCTCGCTGGTGGCCACGTCGTGTGGCGAACAAAAGCTCGGAACAACAGTTGGAAAAGAATTTTTGGCGATGCTTATGACGATGTTTTTGAAGATGGCAGTTGTTTTTGCCGTTGTTTTCACTGCTGATCTTACAAGTTTCTCGTTCCTCGCCCGTCGTAGTTCTCGTAGCGGGGGTAACGATCACGTGTCTTCTCTTCAATAATCTTTAATCATAGAATTCTTGTGCCGTCCGGATCTTTTCTGCTCGGTGACTATCTGTATTCGTTAACGATGATATGTCTCTAGTGGATGCTGCTAATGTGTTGGTGTACCGTCTACCGATCTCCTGTATTATGTGAAACGACGCGTACGACGACGACGAACGACGTCGGGGATATGTGCGGAAATGCCACGTCCACCCCTCGGTGAAGTTTGGGGACTGCTGCGGGTAAAGCAGGAAGCATATACTCTTGCATAAAAGCATAATGCACACGCATAAGAAAATTGACCAATCAGAATCCTCATTTCTATTGCCACGATGAAAATGAAGGATTCTAATTGGTCAATTTTCTTATGCGTTATGCATTATGACTTTATGCAAGAGTGTGTGCTTGCTACTTAAATCGATAAGTCCTCGTGTTCGGTGCATAGAACGCCTGTGCTGGGATTCTGTAACTCGTTATTGGAGTTAACGACAGTTTCGTTATTGTTGCGCAGCTTTTTTACGGTATACAAAAACTGTACAACGATAACGAAACTGTCGTTAACTCCAATAACGAGTTATAGAATCCCAATACTGGGGTCTTTCAGCGTTACTCCTCATTAACACCCGCCAGGATAGCAACGTGAGTACGACGCTTCTTCTCGTTACTACTATTACTACTATCACTTTCTGCGTCTCGAAAAAAATTCCTGATGCCGATAAATTATGGTACTGCAGTAAGAGGAGATAGGCAACATGGCAGTACTGAGTACTAAGTAAGTTTTTGTACTTTGGTTGGTCTTAATTAGAAATCCATTCTATGGAATTTTATATAGAAATTTTGTGTAAATTCTCAATATATAAATTTTGTGTAAATTCTCAATATATAAATTTTGTGTAAATTCTCAATATATAAAACAGATCTGGGTAATTTACGTGAAGAGAAAGGCATGTAAAAGCTTAAGCACAGGTTTATTAGTGCGATTGTGTTTATTGCAAAGAAAAAATTGAAAATACATATGTTTCGACCTGATTTAAGTCCTTTTCAGTATTACAAAAAAAGAAAAAGAGAAAAAAGAAATTATTTGCTAGTCAAATCGCATCGGTTATTAGAAAGTATAAAACAGGGGTTCTAACTCGAGTCTTCTGAGGGAGGGTGCGGGGCGAGAGGAACTGCAAGCGCGGGAAGATGATGTCACGCAGGCAGGAGGGGACTTATCAACGGTAAGTAATTAATTTTTCGACTGACATTTTTTTACCAGCATATTTTTTATCGGCTTATTTTTTTACCGATATATTTTTTTATTGACATACTTTTTACCGACATATATTTTAACATACTTTTTACCGATATATATTTTAACCGACGTAATTTTCTTTATTGACATAATTGATCGTTTTATCGACTCTGCGATCCTCTCCTCTTCGCTCTTTGACATGCTTACGGCAGATTTTCGACGGCTTTTCCCCCTTCTCGCTCGCGGCGACGGTCCGCCACACCCGTCCGCGCCGTCTTCTAGAATATTCTCGAATATTCCAAAAAGTTCGAAAGCTTTTGAGAAGGACAAATCTTTTCAAGTAGTAGAGTTTATCTTCCGAAACTATGCAATCCCCGAAAAGAATTTTATCTTCGACAAAACACTTAGATATGCGATATCGTATGCATATCGTAGATATTTCTTTTTAAATTCTTCAGTTAGTCGAGTTTATCGATGCACTTTCTTCATTTCAGTTTTATTTGAAAAAGTCGAAAATTTGATGTAAAATTATTTATAAATGTTATGTGCTTTCTCATAATTGGCCGACTGTGCTTCTATGTCGTCAACGATTATATCGTCATCCTCATCGCTGTCGACGATGTCGATTATTTCAACGTTTTCACTTTCTGAAATCAAATTTAAAGATTAATTTTAACGCTTTTCTATACAGAAAAAACGAAAATTTGATGTAAAATTATTTATAAATGTTATGTGCTCTCTCACCATTGGCCGACTGTGCTTCTATGTCGTCGACGATTATATCGTCATCCTCATCGCTGTCGGTGAATTCAATATCGCATTTACCTTCTAAAATAAAATTTAAATATTAATTTTAACGTTTTTTCAGAAACATGAAATTTTTATGTAAACTTATGTAAGACTTGTTCCCACAACTCCGCGTTTTCGCGGTCTTCCTCGAACTAAATTCCTAAAATTGGATCATTATTATTTAAAAAAGAATAAATCAGAATTATTATATAATGTTTCCTTCTGGAAATGGCTCAGTTTCTCTCAATTTAATACCTCCCACAAATTGAAGATATTTATTCTGAAATAATAAATATTTTTCAATTGCTTATAATCAAAGATTATGAATATTCATCATGACCAATTAGTTTTATGATGTTAGGTTTGGATATGCAATTTCTTGCTTCTAATATTATTAAACTGGATTTCGTTATTGAGTACCAAATAGTTTCAGGTGTTTATTAAGATTGGATCTAAAATAAACATTGTAAGCCTTAAACTGTAAGATATTGAGCAATCACAGTTAAATATCATAAGAATAATTGACTACAATTGGTAAATTTCTTTTTAACGATATACACTAAGCATTTTATGCACAGGATGAAGCCGGAAGTTGGCAGTCTGAGACAGAGTGACAAGTTACAATGAATCAGTTGCTTTTTACTGTGTATAGCAACTGTGTAAAGGCAGAGGATTTATTGTCTCTTCACAGTCACTTGAACATAATATTACAAAACAACAGATTTAAAGCAACTTTTTACTGTGTCTGAAAGTGCCAATCTCTGCCTTCACGCGCTACTATAAAATAAACGAATACTTGCCCAGTGAAAAATGATTCGTTTATTGACGTCAAAATGATATCAAATTGACGTCAGTTTGACGATTTCAACGTCGATTTGATGTCATTTTGACGTTAATCAACGAATTATTTTTCGCTGGGTGGTCTATGTTATATTTTACATTGCGTACCAATTCTTGCAAACGAACATTATCAGATTCTAATTCTAAAATCTTTCATCGTTTTTAATGGAAAACCAGCCAGTCTTGCATATAAATCGCCTTGCATCAATATTGTATTATGTTTTCTTAATGCTTTTATATCAGCCATTATAATAAAATTTTGTTCAACTACTTATCTGTAAGAAAATATTTTGTAAACATATTGCACACATACAAAATATTCTTTTAACACTTTTCATTGATATCCCTTATCCTCATTAAATATACACTAAACACATTTAATATACCTCAATAGATTTTTTATTTCACACTGGTTTGCTTCTTCTGACATTTCCAGTCTAGCAGCATGACTGAAAATGAGTTTTTCAAGAATAATGTCACTCATATATTTGCAAAACACAATTTTAAAAAATTACTTATTCATGAAATATATTTCTTTAACAAATTGAAACCATTATACATGAATATTCCAAATAGTTCTGATATGTAAGTACAATGGATAAAATGAACACTCAGTTAACACTAAGTAACAGTTATATAACTGTTAGTTATAATTTCCCACTCAACAACATTACTGTTATATAACGCTTGTGTTATATAACGGTTATATTTTTCAGTGAGAAATTATAACTAACAGTTATATAACTGTTACTTGGTATTTACTGGGCAGTCATTCATCTTGTATCAAATATCACTATTGTTAATGTAGTTATACATTTGTTTTGGTTTTTATTTATAGTAAGATCTTGTAAAGTCGTTTCAAATTCGAATTCAGATTCTCTGTAGCCAATAACACGAGCTGTGAAACACCTGAAAACACACAATATTTCTAAAATACTTTAGAAATATAGATTAAATATGTAGTAAATATTCATATGTCCGGGAGAGGCTTAAAACGATTTTAAATATATGTCCTGATTAATGTTAGCCTTAGAAAAGAGTAATAAATTGATCGATATCAATAGAAATAAAAAGAATAAATAAAAATCATAAGATAAACTTTGTATACATATATGTATATATATTAGGGTGGTCTTTATTTTTCGACTTTCAAATTTTTTCTGCGGCATTCTCCAAAAAGTTTCCATTTGACAAAAAAGAAATTCCTGCCAAACTTTTGCTCGATCGGATAACGAGAACCCATGTCCCTGAGTCGTTAAACATTGGAATACTCTTATATTAAGCTGTCTACATTATCAATATGGTTTCTAAAGCGTGTTCTTCACAAAAATCGCCCTAGAGGAGTTTTCTTTTTTCTTTCTACATTGTTTGAGATTTTATAGTCCTATTTAAACAATTAGATAAATTGTTGATGACTAAAAAATAAAAATAGTTATTGCATTTATTGTTTAAACTATAACAATCATGTATGGACTATAAAAAGACTATAAAAGTTGCAATAGTATGTTTGGAGAACAATATAAGTGTAAAACATGATACTTTTTATGTTTTTATTAATAAATTTTTTAAATTAAATATTACATAATAATTAATAACCTCGTGGCTCATAATCTTATGCTTGGAGGGGACCATAGATATATAATACCTAGGCCGCGGATTTTCCCATTGTCTGTATGCGTCAAACAATATAAAAAAATAGTATTCTTTCGGTAAAAAGTCTGTCTTTTTTTAATGAAGGCTGTTTTATTCTCACCACTTATCGTGATCTTGTGGCGGGAATAAAGGAGGCTTTGTTAGAAACAGACTTTTTACCGAAAAAAATGCTATTTCTTTATATTATTTGACGCGTTATTTCAGACAATGGGAAACGTTGCGAATCCGCAGTCTTATACAGGTTATACAGGTATTATACAGTTTGTTTGATAAGAGCGTGTCCGGCAAAACATTTACATATAAACGGGTAGATGGAAAATTCAAACAGGAGCCGGTAGAGACATCTTTTGCCTAAGATGCTTTGTTGATAAAGCTTTAGTTGTTATTCGATCTTCGTGATAAAAATATATATTTCGCCATGAGTGCCAAATATATATCGCGTTTCGAAGTCGTATTTTTTTGTACACATCCGAAAGAACCAAAAATGTCACGCCAAGCGGCTGTTAAGTACATGAGAAAGTCAAAAGCATTTGTAAATAAGTGAGTGAATCGCTACTTAGAGGTGAAAAATGTCAATGACTTACCAAAACGTGGCTCTACGCAAGGATTTGGCACTTTGCATATCTTCACAAACCACTTAAACGCTAGCAAAATGGTCAAAATTTATGAGAAGGTTTTATTACTATTTGCTTAAACATGATTTATAAGGAAAAACGAAAAATGGATACTACAAGAGGACAATGATCCTAAACATCAAAGTCGGCTTTGTACCGCGTAGAAATAAGAAAATAATGTTGAATTACTGGATTGGCCGTCACAGTTACCGAATGCAAATCCTATCGAAAACATTTAGTCCTTGATAAAGTTTAAACTTCGTGGAAAGAAAATTTAATCGGTCAAGGAATTAGTACAACAAATTTAATTGATATGGAGATTTTTACTTCAAGAATATGCTATAGAATTAGTTGAAAGTATGCCTCGGAGATGCCAGGCAATTATTAAGGCGACTGAACAAGTTATTAATAATAAAACATCACAGTTCTAATCAAGTAGTATGTGTGTATTCTATTTCAAATCATTTCAATAAATTATTTATCAAGTTTTGCCATACACGCTCTTATACACTGCCGTAAACAGACCATATATCTATGGTCCCTTCCCAGCATAAGATTAGGAGCCACGAGATTATTAATTATAATGTAATATTTAATTTAAAAAGTTTCTTTATTAATAAAAACATGAAAGGTATCATGTTTTACATTTATATTGTCCTCCAAACATAATATTGCAACTTTTGCAAAATTCGAAAAAAAATTTTGATCAAGAGTAAATAAGGACATCCTAATATATATATATATATACCATAAAAGGAGCATGTCTTACTGAAAACAAAAACACAGACTTCTATAAATCATAAAGTATATGGAAAAAAAAAATTTTTTTAATTTTCTACCGTAAGGGTAAAAATACAAGGATTCTGATTGGTTCCTTTCTTATTTATGCAACACACTTTATACGCTTTGCAGAAGTCTATGCTCTCCACAGCGACGTCTCCTAATAGTGATGAGTATATAACAACCAATTTTAATAGAAATACTCTTTCGGCAAGCATGTGACTAAGTAGTATGTAACCGAATAGCATGCAAAAAAACACGCTTCTTGTTATCATTTCATACTATTCCTAAGTGATCCTAACAAATAAGACAATTTCCTGTAAAAGTTGAAAACAATCTTTCATTCCCAGCAAACACAACGTTACATGTAACGTATATGTTAGTTGTAATTTCGTACTGAACAATGTAATTGTTATGTATGTTATGTAATAGTTACATTGTTCAGTAGGAAATTACAAGTGACATGTACGTTACATGTAACGTTGAGTTTGCTGGGATTATATATGTTTACAGTTTGTTGTACCAATTGTCATTACATTATTTGCTCATTACTTTTAATTCTTTAATGATAATAACGATATTTGCAAAATGGCATGCGAATTTTTTGTTAATTGTTATAAAGTGTGCAAAACACCATAGCTGTTCGTACAAGTGTAAAACACTTTATATTAATAAAAACTATATTACAGAAAAATCTTGACATTAGCATTTCTGGATTTTATATTGTATTTAAAACATTAAATACGCTATTAAAGTATTATAATTTTTTAATATTCTGTCTAGTAACAGGTAAATAAACAATTATACAATAAATTATCACAGATGTTACATTTGCTTATTCAGTGCTGTCTTATGTAATCATTAAAAAAAAAAAGAGTAAAACGTGTAGTATTTTGTAATACATGCTTAATATTTGCAATTTAGAATAGTTAGTTTATAATAATTTTATGACACACAAATTAACAGTAATATAGTAAAGTAACAGTAACAGTGAATATAGTTAAGGTTATCATTTTTTACTTAATAATGTTACATTATATGCGTTTTATTACATTTACATTGTTGAATGAGGAATTATGACATGGATATCATATAATACCCTTGTAGAAATATCATACTAAGAATCATTGATAATTATTTATTTTCAGTATTAAAAATACTGGATAATAAGTAATTATCAATGATTCTTAGTATGATATTTCTATAAGGGTAGTTATTTGGTGTTTGCTGAGATATTTAACTTACCAAAATGCTGAGTTTTCGAAAAAACAACAGATATTTCTTCTATATTAAATATCCTGTTTGTTACATTATTATTATTATTATTATTGGCTTTTCCATTATCAATATTAGCCATGGCTTTTCCATTATCAATATAGCTGTGGGCTGAGAAACATCCATTATATTATTAATTCATGTTATACAGTGTTGCGGATTGGTCAATATTCTTATAGCAACACTCAAAGAAAGAAAATGAATATAATAATTCGTGGAGAGTACTGATTTCAGAATAACAATGCCGGTACACAAAAAAACTGACGAAATTCACTTGCTTTCCATCTATCAATTTCTGAAATATTTCTAGGTTTTCTGGAAAATCCTGAAGTAAGACTTAATGGCGAGTAACTTACGTGAAAGAATATTAATATTTTCTTTTGACAACCTGATATTTTTCTTTCCTTTGAGCCAAAATTGTAGTAACTGTTTCATAATACCTAGGTAAACTAGATGCATATAATCTAGTGATATTTGAGATACTAATGGGAAGTTTTTCTAGTATAGAATCACCTGTATGATGTTCAAGGTAAGTTCGAATCTTGAATGAGTTATCTGTACGTAATATGCTATCTGTTTTAGAAAAAACTACTTTGTACAAATTCACAATTACAATTTACAAGTACAATTCTTGTATACATTTTGAACATGCAAAATATCCTGTATAACTTTTTATGAATGTAACAAATGCTCTGGCTGGAGCATTACATAATATTGCATTTATTGCAATAACATATTTTTTATTCAAAACGGTTCATTCAAAACATCTTGAGCAAGAAGAATGAATTCATTTACAAAATCGGTCAGAAATTCGTTTGCATCTTGAGGTTTGCATGTAAAAGCATGATAAATACCAATTATAACAAGCAATGTATAAACGTCAATTCCTTCAACAGCTGCCATTATAGGCCAAAACTGACTGTCAGAACTTTTTGACATAAGTAAACCCTCTATATTTATATTTATTTTTATTTCGTTTTTTTTATGAAATTAGAATAAATATGTGTGGATCATTCGAGACCAGAAACAAGACCAAAGTGTTTATCCAGTGGTCAAGGGTCTAATGGCGCATATCTAATGGGTCTAAAAGCATATTTCTTAACCTTACAACGTATTACATACATTTTTCACTCTTCGCATACCTGCTGAAATGTAATTGATACATTCGTTTTCCAAAATTAATTGTAAAACAGTTGTTTGCTTTTTATAAGAAATTGCACATTTTGGTATTCTACCACATTTTATATTATTTGTTAGAAAATGATTTTTACGTGTAGGATTCATAGACCTCACCAAACACAAGAAGGAATTAGTGTATATATTTTTAATAGGCAAAGAAGTGAAACAGAGAGCAAAATGCGGCATAACATATAGCATAATGCATAAAGAAATGGTTAACTTGAATATTTTATTTCTATCTCTAACATGAAAGGTTCTGGTTGGTTCATTCGCTTATGCTTTTATTTTTGCAAATTTCTTGATAAATCGTTACATTCTTTTGAAATATTTTCTCTTAAAGGACTCTTTTAAAGGACTCACAATAAATGTTTCTTTTTCAGAAAGAAATGATGTAACCTCATGTTCCGAAATATACGATGAAGTTTTTAAGGAACCAACAAAAGATGTGGAATTGTTGGACTTTTTAACTTTTTTCTAGCCTCAATCTTAACATTACTATATATAGTTCTCTATATAGACTCTTCGTAGACTTCTTTCTTTCAATAATGATCTTTTCAAGCAATTCCTTATGATTTTTTTCTCTAATGTTGTGGATTCATTTAAATGTATCACAACTTTCAATTCTTTGACATTTGAAAAATTTGCAATAATATGTCTTTTATACTTACAACCAGAATTCTTATCAATTGAGATAGAGGCTTCAGAAACATGGATTGTCGGTAATGAAGGAATACTACAATTTTTTTTCTTAAACTTATTATTTACACGCTGCTCATTATCAGACTCATCTGAAGATGAGTAATTACTCTCACTTTTTTCTTTCTTTTTCCCATTTCTTTTCCAGTATCCGTCTTATACGCTGAAGCATATTCCATTATTCCTGTCAATTCTTCTCGTGCATGAAGATATGTATCTGTAGCAGAGAAACATTATTAGACTGAGTAAGAAAAGAACGAAGGAAATAAGGTAAAACAACTTATCATAATATCTTTTAACTTCCACTGTATAAATGAGCCAATTTGATTACGCATTTTCTTGAGTTCGAACTAATGTCGCTGCTACAGATTTATCTCCTGGCCAAAGTATATTTTCAATCTATATCTATATATCTATATCTATATATCTATATCCAATCTATATCTGTATATCTATATCTATATCTTCAAGCCATTTCGAAAGAGCTAATATTCATCTTTGTCATCCCTTATAAAAATATCATACTAAGAATCATTGATAATTACTTATTATCCAGTATTTTTAATACTGAAAATAAGTAATTATCAATGATTTTTAGTATGATATTTTTATAAGGGATTATCAATAGATAAAAACTTTACGACCACAAACTGCAAAATAAAAAGGTGAAAAATAAAATACTGTTAAACTATATTTTTTTATGTCACAAATTGCGTCTAATGGGCAACTATAATGTTTTTAATTGTACAACTTTTACATATCATAATTAAACATACCTCAGCTGAAAAAATGTTAAATACAATAACATTGTGTGAAGAAGAGGGACACATAAAAAATAATCATTATCAGAACAAAACATTAACCAACTTTTTGCGTAAATGTTTTCCAATGGTACTGTGATATTTTAAATACTGTTTGGCACCTCTAGTCTTTTGTATGTTCTTTACTAATATTTGGTAATATTGATAAACGATTTAGTTCCTTTAGGTTGTAATTCTGACTAGTCTGTCAACAGGGGTGGGCAAAATACATTAAAAATTGTATTTAAATACAAAATACAAAATACTTACAAAATGTGTATTTAAATATAAGATACAAAATACTTTCAGAACAAATATTTAAATACAAAATACAAAATAATATTTGATAAATATTTTTTCAAATACAAAATACTTTTCCAAATTTTATTAAAAATTAATTAACGTTAATAATCTTTATATATACTTTATTTTCTCCGCTGAAACTTTGATTTTGATCTTGTTTTAATTTTGAAATTAAGCTTATAGAAACTATATAATGTGACGTTCCGTCACGTCGTCACGTATAGAATTAGTTTTTATTTCTCCTTATTTTGGGTCAATGCATCAAAGCATTTTACCCGGGGATCGGAGATCAAGTTGTGCACTACTTCTAGTTCACCGGTTGACGGGTGAAAGGACTGGGTAGGATCATCGGTGTTCTACTCCGAATAATTCGCGTATTTTATAGATAAGTCGACGAGGATCACCCTTAGGGATGGACTTGTAGTCGGGAAATGAATAGGTATATTCTGCCTTACGTAGAATATAGGTTGCTATAGATGAAGGATTAGGTTGAGGAGATTGATTTAATAGTTTTAAAATTCTTTAAATAATGGAAACGGGTCTTGGTTTGAAAAAAAGCGACCTTGATCTGATATCTAAGTCTCTTATTTCGCTATCGTCGCCCATCTTTCGAAGGCATATAGAATTAAATAAATTTCGTTGAGGAATAATTACGAGGAACGGGGCCACACTATTGGTAGCAACAGTTCGTGTGATTGGGGCCACACTATTGGCAGCAACAATCGAGATAGTTGGGGCCACGTTATTGGCAGCGACAACTATAATTACTCCTCGTGAATAATTTTCATGCGAGATTTTATCTAAAGCGGAAAAGAGACTTAATTTCAATCTAAAAGAAGTAACGTATAACAATTTATTTCTAAGTATTAAGGTGATTGAATTAATACGTTGAGATACTATAGGATAGAACAAGTGGGATTATAGGTCTGGAATTGAAAAGGAAAAACCGAGGTGAACTAACCGTTTAGTTCGGTGTCGTCTCCGACCGACTGACTCTTTTAACTAAAATTCTGACGTACTGTCTGACTGACTGTCTCTTCTGACTAAAAATTCCGTACTGACTCGCTGGCCTTTGGTGTTCTCTTTTTATATCCAATTCCTAGTAGGAGGATCTTTTTTAACAGATTCCAATCAGAATCCGTAGGATCTATTATCGCATTTGTTTATATATTTATTTGGAGATAGTAGAGCTCCGCGTCAGCCCTACTCTCTCCTACGTTTAAACCTAAAATTTGTGACTTAAATTTCTAAATTTATCTAATTATATATAGATCGAAGTGAAATTTCAATAAATCCTTTTTAATTATTTTGTTATGTGGAACTTATCCTGTGTTTTTGAATTGTTCTTTTATCTTAATTATTTCTTATAGTATATATTTTGTAGTATATAAATATGTAACATCGTTTTTAGTTAATTGAAGAAGTTGTTTATGTTCGGGTATTTATTCGTTAAAATTATTGAAAGTGAATAAAACAGTCAAAAACAGAGAAGAAAAGGAAAGAAAAAGGTATCTCTTATCGAAAAAGTAATCCGAGAACCTTGCTTGGTTGTTACAAGTATCCTATCTAATCTGTACAAGTGAGAAAATAAACTGAGATATTTTGACAGTCTATTGTGACTAAGAATCTAACATATGGAGACAAAGGTAGATTCCGCTGCGATGTAACAATAACATAAAAATATATATTTTAAATTTGAAATTAAACTTATAGAAACTATATAACAAAAATATATAACATATATATTAGAAGTTATTTAAGTTAGTATATTTATTATTGCCTTTTAAAAACAATAATGTCTCAAAAGATGTATCTGAGAGAGAACTGCGCGCTGGAGAGCTAATGAACGTGGCAATTGAAAATAATCTTTCTACACTGTTAAATCCGTAGTGTCAAATTATAATCAATTTGAGTTATTTTTTACCATTCCTATAAGTCGCCACTGCTCCTACTAAATATGTCGTTAATTTAACTAATGTAATGGAGTTAAATAATAATAAGATTTATTGATCCCTCTCGAGTTACAATTTCTTTACACTCTCCATCGTCTTTCTCCTCCTAACCTCTATTCATATACCGCACCCTACTCTCCTCCTATTCGACCTTATACACACACACGCGCACCTTTTCCAGCTCCTCTCTCCTTATTCCTACTTACTCTACCTTAATCTAACTTATTCTAATTTTATTCTATTTGCTTAATCTACACTTAATCTATTCTTAATCTATCGCCGGGATTTCCGCTTCCTCATTCATTCCGTCTCTCCCCCCCCTCTCCCACCCTCCCTCTTCCCTTATCCCCCTTTCCTTCCTCATTTTCTCCACTCTCTTCATCCATTCTTCTCCTTCTCCCTCCTCTCCCAAAACCCACTCTATTGCTTCCCCCCAACTTATTTCTTCCATTCCTCCTTCCCTCCCGCACCTCTCCCACATATGTTCCCATGTCTCTTCCTCTCCCTCACATATCCTACACTTTCTTTTCTCCTCCTCTTCCCAGTATTGTCCCTCTTTCATCTCGTTTCCTAAATCTAATTATCCTTCTCCATCTTTCCTCCGCCCATCCCTTCTCCAGATACTTTGGTATTCCTTCCTTCATTAACCTATCATACCATTTATTATATCTAGACTCCCTTATCCTTTCCCATCTTTCCTTTTTCTGTCTCTCCCTCTTCTCCATCTCCTCTAATTCCCTCTCTTCCTCTCCGCCCACCCAATTCCTCTCTCCCTTCGGAATTCCTCCCTCTCTCTCTCCCATCCTTCCTTAATCCTTCCTTTCCCCCATCTTTCATTCATCTCTTCCCAACACCTCCTCGCTATTTCCCCTCCTTCCCCTTCCCTTAGTCTTTTCTCAAACTTCCATGCCCTTCTTCTCGCTCTTGTCCTCATTTTTTCTCTCCCTAATTCTTGTCTCACCATGTATCCTGGTGTTCCCCAATCTAATTTCATCGTCCATCTTAAATATCTTTCATGCATTTTCTCCATCTCTTCTCTCTCTTTCCATCCCCACACTTCCACTCCATATCCCATCACCGTCCATACCAGTGTATCATACAGCCATATCCTTCTTTTCCACTCTTTTCCAAACATTCTTTTCCCTATTCCCCATATTTCCCTCATCGCTACTGCTGCTTTCTTTCTTCTATCTCTTATCTGTTCTTCCTGTCCTCCATTCCCTTGCACCATGTATCCCAAATATTTAAACTTTCTCACCTCCTCTAACTTCTTTCCTTTCCAATACCATCCTATCTTCTTCCTCCTACCTCCTGTAATGGAGTTAAATAATTTAACTTAAAAAATGTATTAAAGTTGACTAAAATTTAGTTTATTTTTTATGTGCACATTAATGTAACCTTTGTTTTAGTAAAAAATGACAATATTATTTTAAATAGGTTGATTAGATGTGGTTGTTTTTTTTAAACATATGTTTTGTGTTAAAATAGTAAATTTTGACACACATTATAGTTAAAAATAACTAAATATTATTTCTTAACTCAAGAAATTGGTTTAAATTTGACTCTACAATATTTAACAGTATACTTAAGTATACTGGGCTAAACAAACACAAAGATATATTGTAACGAATAAATGCTTTTTTTACATCTGGATAGTTATCTAAGCTCGCCATGCTTTTGTTTTTATCATTGAAAATGATATTAACTGCAGTTTAGAGCAAGGTTCACATTGTTCAATTACGGTGTTATTTAAGACAAAAAGCTATCTTGCTCCTCGCTGGAAGATTGATTGGCAGATTGTGGATTTTTGGTGGCGAATTGGTTTACCGCAGTTATGCATAGATTTTCTATCCTTAGTCTTTCAGATTCTGGCAAATCTTTTGGTTAAGCCACTTAAGTTTAAATTGTAGATGTACACAGGCAGCGATTATGGGAGCGTTCCGATTGACTACAGTACGATTGGACATCACCAATTGATGAAAAGAATTATCTATTGAATTACCAGATCGAACTAATCATTATAATCTGTGTCCAATCGTACCATGGTCAATCGGAACCCACTCGCGATTATTGCTTCGTTTATGGTAGGTGACAAAGTAAAATATTCGTAAAACCTTCGTAACAGTTGTTCGTTTAAATAAACAATCAGATTCGTTGAATATTGCATATATTCTGATAACTGCTTGAGCCACACTTTTAAAGAAAATAAAGTCGGCATGAGCACACTATAAAAACAATTATTTTCGGCTTGCAAAGTATCTAAAGATCGCAATCGGTTTCATTAAAATGCAATATTCATTAAGATATTATATTTCTACATCCTTAAAAATAAACGATAAGCTTAATCTTTTACACAATTCATTAAGTTTCTCTTGATGTTTTAAAAGATTGGTAATTGAATATAAAGAATTCCATCTTGTTGGACAAGGATATGTTAAACTGCAGCATAGAAATTCGATTATAATTTCCGAGGATTTAGGTTTTTTAGATATATTCCATATCTTTGTGTATTTGCCTAATGTAGCGTAATGAATTCTAGTAATGACAGATAGTACATTTTGTAGAGCTTTAAAGAAGTCTGCGCTTGCTAATAAATTGAGTGTATGACTAGCACATTTTTGATGATGTGGTAAAGTAGGCATTATCTCCTCTTTTGTATCTTCTTCAGAATAAGATAATTCTTTAAATTCCATTTCAATATCAATTTCCACATTATCTTCGATATCATCAATTTGACTAGTGCCTATAGAAGTAATAAAAATTGTATAATTTATTTTATGAAGAACATAATGAAAACAGAAAGAAATTTATAAATAAGTTTTATGTATTCAACGCATGTTTCTTTTTATCAAATACATAATGCTTCATAACAACAAATTATATCTTCTAATACAAGGAGGAGGATCCAAATCGACCAATTTCGGCCCCCTTTATAATTTGTTAAAAATCATCTTAGTTTGTATCTTTGAATCCATTTCATTTAATTTTAGTAATTCCAGCTCAAACGAAGATATTTGTCTTTGTTTGAGCTGGAATCATTCAAATTAAATGATATGGATACAAAGATATAGATTAGGATGATATTAGACAAACTATAAAGGAGGCCAAAATTGGTCAGTTTGAACCCTCTCCTTTAATTGGATTACAACATATCCACAGATTTTTTTTTAAGATATTTTTATTCGAAATACATATTGATGATTTGCATGAATGATTTGAGAAAGAATTGTTGATATAATTTTATTACAAAAAAATCTTTGTTGGAGCAATTTATTTTCTAATAAATATAAATGTGATGCTATTAATTAAAAGTTTCATATTTAACATTATTTACTTGGTTTATAATATCTATTTTCAAGTGAAGAATCCATCAATTGAAGTGATTCAAATTCTTTAAAAGCTTTAACAAAATTTGAACCGTTATCTGTAATCGTTGCTACAATTTTGTCCTTGTTTAACCCAAATTCAGTATGCACATCAAATAAAAGTTCAGCTACTTTGTCGTACAAATGTGTACCCTTCAATCGTCTGCATGCTAGTACAGCCCCTTCACGCTGAAGCGACTGACTGTCGATCTATGAATTATAATCAATACTTAAAAGCCCATTCTACAATAGTCATAAGCATATGGTTGTAAGAGTAAAAAATTGACTTATCACCAGTCGACTATTCTCCTCATTTGACTAGTGATTTCAATTTTTTACTCTTACGTCTTATAGCCATATGCTTACTGCTATTGTAGAATGGACTTAAGATATAAAGAAAGGCAACGAAATTGTATATAAAATATTTTGAATATACTACTGTGTCCAAAAAGTAAGGTGACATTGCATTTATTTCAAAAATTCTTTATTTATTCTTGCAAATCAATTTCGTCCCCTTCAAAGTAATCCCCCCCTGATATAATACACTTATTCCAACGGATTTTCCAATCTTCGAAACAGTTGTAATAATCGATTTCAGGAATGGCCTTTAGCTCCTTCTTCGCAGCGGCT
>NW_022639453.1:3394699-3398283 GCF_010583005.1 Odontomachus brunneus
TAAAGGCCATTCCTGAAATCGATTATTACAACTGTTTCGAAGATTGGAAAATCCGTTGGAATAAGTGTATTATATCAGGGGGGGATTACTTTGAAGGGGACGAAATTGATTTGCAAGAATAAATAAAGAATTTTCGAAATAAATGCAATGTCACCTTACTTTTTGGACACAGTAGTATATTTTGAAATAAGGTTCGTAAAAAAAAGGATAACGGGCGATGGCTAAAATCTCTTGAAAGTCTCTCAAGGGTTTGACCTTGACAATATATGTCAAGATCAAAGTTATCGAGGCGGGATCCTCTATTCGATACTTTTATCAAATTCGACATAATTAATATTAATATATACTTCCCATATAGACAAAAAGATATCTTGTAGACATCTAAAAGATCTCTTGTATGTCTTGCAAGATATCTTAATTATTGTCCAAAAGATATCTTTTAGACGTCTTTTAGAAGTCTTATGCAACACTTTTAGACATCTTTTAGGTATCTTCAGACATCTGAAAGATATCGTTAAGATATCTTAAAGATATCGTAAAGATATCGGAAAGATATCTATCAAGACATTTTCAAGATATCCTTTAGACCTCTTCTAGATATCGTTTAGATGTCTAAAAAATATCTAACAGACATCTAAAAGTAATCGGTCCTAATTAAAGCCAGTATAATCATAGTCGTGTCCTAAGTCGCTGTCTTGCTAAATACTTATTCAAGAAAATGCTGTTCCTATTGATCGTCAGTCTGAGCACAACCAATAGAAAGAGAGCTTTCATGAATATAAGTATTATTTCACTAAAACGGCGACTTAAGTCACGACTATAGGCTATGTTCAGATTCCTCATCCGGGTACACTCTATTACTAGAAACACTATAATATATATTACATATACTATAGAACTTCTAGTATTAGAGTGCATCCGGGTAAGGAATCTGAATGCACTCATGATTGTACCGACCTTAGTATCAGTTTTCTTAAATTATACATAGTGTCATTATGAGACTGCCAATAAATATATTGTCAAAGTCAACTTCACGTAAAAAGTATATTATCTATTTTTTTATTTTTTGGGTCACCTTGAATACATATATTATATACTTGAATATATATGCTATACAGTAGCATTTATGTATCACATATAAATATATTATTATAATAAAATTACTGGTTTACTTTTTTTAAATGATAGCGCATTTTATCGCCCGCATGTTGCAGCCAGTTTTTAATGTGTTTTTGTATTTCTACGATGGTGTCATCGATATTCCTCTTATTTTTAGCACTGATTACTCCTATAAAAATATAGAATATTAATATGAAATCAATAGAAATATTTAAAACAATGAAATGTACAAATAAAAATATAAATATTTAAAAGGCTTTTCAAGAAATTAAAATTTTTCATATGTTGCAAATACGAATAAGTATATTTTATATATTAATGAAGGATATAAACACAATAGTAGATTTCTCGAATAATTAAACGCACATAATATTAATATCCTTATTGTGTTCATCCTTCTTCGGTCGTAGATTGTTTTCAATATGTAATTACAAAGATATACTCATTACTACATTCTTCTGAATACCCAGGTAGAACACAAAGTCATATAAAAGTCAAAATGACATCAAATGATATAAAATGACATCATTTTGACGTCAAACGATATCATTTTCATGACAATTTCATGACAATAATGTCAAAATGATATCATCTTGACATCAAAATGATTTTGTGTTCTACCTGGGTAGTCATCCCATACAACACAATGTCTAAAATCGAGACATAAGAAGTCTAAAAGACATCTTAAAGACATCTTTGAGACGTCAGAATGTAATATGTCTTTAAAACGTGGTCTACAATGAGAACTTAAGCCATAAAACTTAAGCTTTAAGCTCTAAGCCGTAAGAAATTGACCAATCACAGTCAATTATTTTTCTTATAATTGAATGCAATTGGTCAACTTCTCAAGAAAGGCTTAGGGCTTAAAGCTTAAATGTTATGGCTTAAATTCTCATTGTAGACTACGCTTAAGATGTCTTTATGACGTCTTATGTTCCGATTTTAGACGTTGTGTTGTATAGGAAGTTAGCATATATAGTATGTATGATAAAAACATACATTAATTACTCACCAACAACAATATTAATAAAAGGAGAATCTTTCACAGCAATCGATCCTTTCGCACCGGTCCAAGACAACTTATGTCCTAAATCGTATGTTATTGTATATGATAAGATATTGGAGACGATTTTTTGGCTTGTATCACCTCCACCTATTTGCATAATAGTTTGCTTCTATAATAAATATTGAAATAGTATTATTTGAATATGAAATATATATATATATAAGTACATTATTTTTATATTTCATAAAACTATTTCATCCGGATGAAACCGGATTTCATAAGGCCTTATGAAGAATCATATACGTAATAAAAAAACTGGAATTACTATAAATTTTATTTCTTTAAATCCTACAGTGTATAATATTTATCTAAACTTTCTGATGGTCAATTTTTAGCAAAGAATGAAATATTTTAATAAAAAAAATTTAATGAAATACAAAAAGTATACAAGAAATATTAGGTATCAATGAATTAGTGTATCAATGAATTTTGTGCTTTATTTACAAAATTTGACCTTTATTTAAAAAAAAAAAACAAAAGAAATTCAATCATTGAAATATTTTCTATTGGCATCGATAATCCTTTGCCATTTATCAGACAGTTTGTGAATTTTGTCGAAGTAGAAACTTGGTTCTACTTTTAAGGTAATAAAGTCATTTAAGTCGGTTAACTTAAAGCACAGAATTCATTGATATACCTAATATAGTCTATTAATTTTGTTTCTTTCAAGTAAGTAACCGTTATATGTACTGCTACAATGTGCGTGCATGCGTCTGTGTTTATGATTTAATACTTACAAAGCATTTACAAATTGCTTCATCATTTTTTAATCTATTATTAAATTCAAAAAATTCTTCTCTGGATAATAATGGGAAATCGGGCAACAATGATAAGTTATCCATTGGGTTTTCGTCATTCGCAGTATTTGGGCATTTTTCTTTCAAGATTGCAATTAGTTCTTTCATTTTTGACATATTTTTTTGGAATTGTTGTTTGCTGTCAGTTCTAAACTCATGAAATTCTTTACTTAAACCGTCCACTTTATCCCATAACATATCTGCAATATAACAAACCATTAAAATTGGAACATAATTTATACTTTGTAATTAAAATTTGTTCGAAATTGAATTGTAATAATAGTTTTGATAAGACTATAATTTACTTAAAGTCACACTTTTTTCATTTTTGGAAAGTGATACTCGGTTAAAATTGTCGAAATTTTCAATGAAAGATAAAGTTCCAGCTGAATCGATTGAATCATGCAAAAAATGGTATATACAAAGATTATTTTAATATCTTTACATATACAGGGTGTTCGGAAAGTACCGGGACGCCCGAATATCAGGAAAAATATAAGTTTTACAAAAAAATGTTTCAGACAAAAGTTGTGGCGTTTAAAAAGATGTATTTACTGATCACATCAGTTTGACCTTGGGTTGCGTAGCGAAGGTCAGGTCAA
>NW_022639453.1:3399608-3400047 GCF_010583005.1 Odontomachus brunneus
ATTAAAAAATGATATACGAATCAAGCACTCCAAACGCTACAGGATATTCGACGACATTTATTATTTAAAGTTTTATTTTAATGCGATACCGAAGCTTCATGCACCGTTCTCATCTTGGCGCAACTGAGCTTGATCAAAATAAAATTTATGCAGTTTATCTCAAGTGGTTTCCATCATAATTTAATTCTTTAGAGACGCGTTACTTCGATTATAACAAATACTTATCGAGAGAGCTTTACGTTTAAAAATGCAACATCTAAATGAGCGTGAACGAATATCTATTTTGATGATGCGTGGATGGGGTGAACGCCATAGATCTTATGAGGAGGTGGCTCTCTTATTCAATGAAACTTTTCGATGTGGGCAAATCGGCATTTCTAAGTCTACAGTGGAGCGTACTGTACGACGCTTTGAGAAAACAGGTAATGTTAAGAATCGT
>NW_022639453.1:3400671-3407396 GCF_010583005.1 Odontomachus brunneus
TTCCATTTAAAAAAATTAATGTGACCTTGACCTGACCTTCGCTACGCAACCCAAGGTCAAACTGATGTGATCAGTAAATACATCTTTTTAAACGCCACAACTTTTGTCTGAAACATTTTTTTGTAAAACTTATATTTTTCCTGATATTCGGGCGTCCCGGTACTTTCCGAACACCCTGTATTTTAGGTAAATATGCGGCTAAGGGCAGGTAACTTTCTTAGTCTACAAATTCGATGTTTTTGTATATATGGTGTCCACAAGTTATTTTATGCAATTTATGTAATTCATTTTATGCAATTTTTTTTTTAATAACTTTGTAATGAACAATGCATAAAACCTTTTGATTATTACTCAAGCCTATGTCCTTGATAACATATGTCAAGATCATCGTCAAGGTCAAGTTTATCGGAGGTGGCATCCTTTTTCTGCATATTTACCATATTTTATTTCATACTAACGTAACACTACTAAAAAGTATATCGATAGGAGAATGTTTGTGATTTTCCTTATCTTCGTTAGTTATTGGTCTTTTATTGTTGTAAAAAGTATTATTTTCATAATTGGAATCGAGCTGTCCATCCTCAATGTCAGTTTCATTTTCTTCCAAAATTTCCATTGAATATGGGTGTCCCTTCAAAGTTGGAATATAAACATTGCTACGTACTGTAGGTTTCTTTTTCGTGGAGTACGTAGATGTAGTTACACTCTTTTTGTGAAAATATAGAAAAAGGTGTTACAAAAAAAATTGATAAAACTTATTAGAAGTGGAATAATATTTAAATAAAATATGTATTGTAATATTAATAATTTGTGGCTACTTATTAGATTATGTATACTATAGTATTCAAACAAGATTACTGGAAGTGGATATTTGAATAAAAATATAAAAAAAATAAACGAAACATTCACATGAAAGTTTCGTATCATGTTAACCAGTTCACTGATAATGGCATATATATGTCCACCATTTCAAAATTTAAAATGGACCCAAAATAATGACTTCTACTGAACTACTAGTATTCCATTGTAGATACTTTTACCTTTATTATTTGCAAATGAAATATTAAGTATTTTCAGTTAACAATATCATAATAATAAAGAACAAGTTTGTCTTTGATACTCTCTCTCAACAGTTTCGGCACGTTAATTTCGGATTCATCAATGAAATGGTTAATATTATTATAATACTAATTATCTTTATGCCCTTTCTTTTTATTTGTCTATTAGTAAATATGTAATATTAATAAATTATAAAGAAGATTAGAAAAATCCGCATTCAAAAAGATACAAAAATGTTGTTCAGAACAAAATGGACCATTTTAACCCATTTTAACAATTTCTTCAAACATTTCTTATTATTTAATATAATATATAAATATTTGTCATTGTATGAAAATTTATATTTTATATTTATTAATATATCCATATGTATTAGATGTACATGTTAATACATTATGTTTCTTTTTTAATACATAATATACATTCGATACAAAAAATTTATAAATATGAATATATAAAAAATATTTATTATTTTTATTTATGCACATGTAATACGATTTTATGTAAATATTTATGCATATATTTTTTACGTATTTTATATCCCACAGCAGAGGTGTCCAAAATATTTCATAGGGATATCCTAAAGATATATTTGGGATATGTAATATCTTCAAGATATCCCTGTGATGTATTTGGGACATTCTTGCTGTGTGGCTATGTATTACTTTATTTTTTAATGTCTAATTTTTTTATTTTATTAATTTTTAACATTATTATTGTTAATTTTTTATATACGCAATTTATTATTGTTTATAATTACAGAACATTTTATTACAACATACGAAACATATAATATAGAACATTAATTACATATTTTATTTCTTATAAATATATCCTTTTATATATTATAAATTGCATTTGCTATTATTACTCACTTGCTTCATTGTAAATGATTGTAAGTTTGCTGAGGAATGATATTCAATTCCAACGTCTGCAGCTTTTCCTTCATTTTCTTCATGTAATTTGTACGTCCTTGGAGAATGAGAAATTAGTTCTGATCGTTTGGGAGCATTTTCTGTATAATAAACATGACATTAATGATGTAATAAAAAATAACATTATATTAATATAAGTATTACAAAAATATACATATAACATGAAAATTTAGGCATAATTTACATGTGCACAGTAACATTTTTTCAACAATTTCTGCTCTCATCGTGTTGTCAAATCTTTTTATTAAAATTTTATTATATTTTCATTACATTAGTATACTTCACTCATATATAGGGTGTCCCATTTTAATTTATCTCCCCAGAAATCTTTTTACTTTTTATTTCAAAAGAAAATGTTTCATACAAAAGTTGTAAAGTTTTAAGAGACGCATCACATAGCAAGATTACTTTGAACGATGAATGTGACCTTGAACAGTGTTAACTGTAAACAGTCAAAGCCACGTCAAAATCATTTTGAAATATAATTTAAATGGAAATCTTCATTTTTTTCATATTCTTCGCTTATTTCTAAAGCCTTCCAAAACACTGTAATTAAATACTTTTCGTTCAGGACTTCCCGAGTTATGAGACATAAATATTATTGTATCGTGATATAGAATATAAAAAATCTTATGAAATATCTTATAAAATATTTAGTTTTCGATAATCTTATCTTTATATCAATTCATTTATTACATTATTCTGTGCATTATTCTGTGTAAAAGTATTAAGTTAAGATTATAAGTATTATTGGAAATTTATATTTATATAGAATGTTGTACCAAATATTTTGTATTTTATATCAAAATACATTTATGTCTCATTCATTGCATTTTATGTAAAAACGTAACATTTATGTCTCATAACTTGGAAAGTTCTGAACTGAAAAAATACTTAATTATAGTGTTTTAGAAAAAGTATTTAATTATAATGTTTTAGAAAATCCTTGAGATAAGCTTGAGATATGAACATGTTATATAAAATGGGGATATCTATTTAAATATTTCAAAGTGATGTTTACATGATCTTGATAACGCTACTCAAGGTCACACTAACCTTGTTATGTGATGCATCTCTTAAAACTTTACAACTTTTATATGAAACATTATTTTCTAAAATCAAAAATAAAATAATGTTTTGGGAAATAAATTTAAACGGGGCACTCTGTATATGAAATTAAAAACATACGATTATTTGTTTCGCTTTCGTCACTTTTGTCGTAAAAACGCTTTTTAGTCACTAGACGTTTCACAGGCAATATTGGCGTCGATTGCTCCGATAGTGCCTTCAACTGCATTTCATCGGAACTAGATATATTGATGCAAGTTTTTTCTATACTTCGAGCCCTTTCATAACTATCGTAGGGTCCTAATATTTTACGATTTTCGTAAATGTTCCAATCATCTTCAGAGCGAATTTTCTTTTTAATTGCACTCGTGGCGTTGGTTCCTGTAGTCGGAAACGCAAAAGTTTTCTCTGAGAGGTTCACCCAAATATCTGGGACGACTGAGCAGTAGTTATCACAAGTTATTACATAATACATCTGAAATAGTATATCAATTTATAAATATTCAAAAGGATGGAAATAAACTGTAATTTTGGTAAATGAGAAATATAATAGATGTATAGCTATAAAATATGGTATATATGACATGCAAATAAATTGCGAACTTCACCTTATTCGTAGCAATTATGTAAAAAAAAGTATTTTTGAGATATATTAACATTATTTGAATATTTTTATATATTTCCAAATATGCACTTTAAGACTATATTAATATTTGCGCAAATTTGATTATGTTTATTATTCCAATGTATACATATGTTTCAAACTCTGTTGCAGTTACTTAACGAAATAAATAAATAATAATGCGTAAAAGAAATTAAAATAATACCAAAATGTTTTCTAATATTCAGTTTTGAACTTCAGATATTATTTCAATAATAATAATAATAATAACAATAATAATAACAACAATAACAATAATAATAATAACAATAGGTAATAATTATATGTAAAATATTGAATAGACCTCAAAATGGCATGTTATGTTACATACAATGACATTGAAAGTAATAATGAAACTCACCTTAATTGTAAGTATGTAGAATGGGAATTATACAGTACGTATTTTTGAAAGGAAGTCGCATTGCTTTATTACTTATAGCGCTTATTGGACATACTTCAAGTTCTGACCATTTATCTCCAACATGGATTCCTAAATGGCGTGAGTCGCATGGATATAAAGGGAGACTCAAGGTATTCTGTAATACTCTTCCAGGTACCATTAATTCTCCATCTTTCTTGCCAATATGCTCAATCATGACGATACGCTTATCCTTTGTATAACAAAAACTGTCAGCTTGCTTTATGCAAGAAAGTGTGAAGTTGTTAAACTGCACTTCCTTATGTAAATTCGTACATTCAAATAACAATGCTTCGTCTTTGGGTTTCTTTAAAATGGGATATTCGTGTTCACATTCAGTACTTGTTGTACATATTAATGATTTTTCTATTAAACGTCTTTGTAGTTGTTGTAAGGGTTGAGCACTCTTTCTGAGTATTCGTTTGAGGTGCTGTAAAAAATTTTCAAATGGGAAAGCACTAAACATATCCAAAGATCCATGAATCTTTACATCTTGAGATAAATGAATTAAGCTATGCACATTATAGGTTACATATTCTTCGCCATACAATGTTTTGAATGCTTGTACGAAATGTACTAATAGTTCTTTTGCATATTCATTATTATATTTACAATCAGTGGCATTGCACAAAATAGAAACTGCACAATGTAAAACATAAAAATGCCTTACATAATCATCTGGTAAATACGATCACACAACAGCCAAACTAGTATAACACAGGAACAACCTAAACTCTGTCGCTTTCCACCGATCTAATTCATCGATCCCTCTCGGTTTTCTGACAAATTCTCTAGGTATGTGTGGTACTAACGACTTAAAATGTGCTGATAATCGATTAATTTCAGAAGAGCGCAATTTGATACCTTTTATTCCTTTTATCCAAAATTTTAAGTCACGTTACCGAGACAAATTAAATGCATATAGTCCAAGGGAAACTGCGTAATCATTTTAAATCCAGCATTTTCGAATGGAGAATCGTTTAGATGATGCTCTTGATTCGTTCGTAATAAAAATGTTTCATCTGAGCGTAATGGAGCATTTTCATTACAAAATACCATTCGGTGCTCTCTGAATTCACCTTCTTCCTCACATTTGTCGCATCCATAGAATCCTGTGTGACTTTTAATGCATTTTATGAATGCTGGGGCATCGCATATTACGCAATTCACCAAAACACTGAATTTTTGTCCGACATATGTAAATCCTTCTTTTCTAATTTGATTATATTCTTCAATGAATTTATCAACGATTTCATTTGGCTTAAATGGTTTCATATACCCATGGAATACTCCAATTACAAACGGTTCTTCTCTATAATCATCATGAATGATTTGTCCTAAAAGAGGCCAAAGTTGGCTCTTGGAGCTTTTTGCAATGGCATTCCGTCAATGCTTAAATTTATTAAAATTGAATTTTTTATAGGTTTATTAATAGGTCTGCGTTTTAAATTATCCTTCAATGCTTTTCGTAAACCATGATAATAAAAAGATCCACTATCAGTAAGAGTTGTTGAGTTTACAGTTGGTTTGCAATAATGTTCGTGCATTAGCAGAAAGATTTCCGTGCCCATTACATCTGAGACCTTTTAGCAATTTCGTTAAAGCAGAATGTGTAATATTATTCTCAACAGCCCACGTGCGTAGAAATTGGCATAATGGAATTTCTTTACGTGGATTAACATTTAGATCTTGATCCCATTGATCATCGCTGTTATCACTCCATTCTGATTCCACGTCAGATTCTTCAAAATTTGAATGAAAGTCATTATGTACTTTTTCACAATGTTTAGCAATAATATTTATATCGGTGTAAGTAGTATTATCAGTGTTGTTGTCATGAACCTGAGGAATATCAATGTTTTCATCGGTTCTCTCTTCAATTTCGTCAATTGTTATTTTTTGCCGCCGACGCCATTGTTGGGTTCGAGAAAGATATTCGTATCTCTTCCTCTTTGCCATAATAACGATATTTGTTAACTTTAGTAGGCTGTGTAGGAAGAAAATATATTACAAAATGTTTGTAAAAGTCAGAATTCCAACAATTAAACTTACATCTGTATTTCATATAATTTAGTATAAGTCATTAAGCATAATCATTTAGGTTATTCAGCATAACATTTATTGTTAATAGAGAATGTCAAAGCATGATTAAAGCATTTATTATAATTAATAATAAAAATGCATTCAACGCAGGCAAAAGTTAAAACAATAGAATGCAAATAATTCATTCAACCTTCACACATAATACTATAAACATAACATGCCATTAATAGGAATTCAATATCTGCAAAATTACACAACCATGCACATTTTCACTGCCAATATAATAATAGGAAAAATAAGAACTGACATGTAATTACAATATGTTAATATTTTTCATTATGTAATGTCAGTAATTGCAGTAAATGCAAATTAGGCAAAACGATTTAGAAGAAAGTTCAGCATAAAGTAGATATTCGTGCAATCAGTATAATATAATGTTTATCTAATTCGATAAAAAACAGTGCAAATATGTAAAAAATTGAATAATCCGTAGGGAAATTGAATCAAAGACTTGCAGGTACCCCCCCCCCCCCCCCCCCCC
>NW_022639453.1:3407416-3434145 GCF_010583005.1 Odontomachus brunneus
CCCGTTTTTTCTTTGTGGGTAAGTGTACATTTCAATTAATCGACCTAAAGTTACTTTCTACAAAATCTGAGATTTTCGTGATAGATTCAGAATGACATATTCTATACAGTTATACTAAACATTGAAAAATATCTTTTTGAAAAATATTCTTATCGATGGGAGCTCATCAGCTATTCGACTACGTCGTCTGTTGAGGTTATAAAGTGTCACACCACAATCTGTCGTGCATGAAAACCTTTGTACAATGCCAGACAACACTAATAAAGATACAAATGAAATAGCACAGCAACAACAAATCCAACGCGACAGAATTCGATTTCTACTGCCTGTTCCTTAATCGGACTCGTTGTTATTCTCATTTTTTTATCGAAGTTGCCTGGACATTATGCAAGAAGCTTATCACATTTCATAATAAATTATTTACTTACCTTTAAAAATTCGTTGCTCTTAAATAACGAATAAAAACTGCAAAGAACTACGTAAAGACTGTTCTGAACGAAAGCGAAGCAAGTCTGACGTCCCTGATTCTAACATAGCGAGGCCCTAATGTAGGATTCACACTGCGTCTGATGTCGATGTACGACACCCGATATCCAATAGGAGAACAGCTTTCTAATAGAGAATTCAATTCTCCATTGGGAAGCTGTTCTCTTATTAAATATCGGACGTCGTATGTCGGACACGTGGTATGAATCCTCCGTAACAATAAAGCTAGAGGACGTGTTTTTTTCTCATTTCTCAAGCGCAGAAGCACTTCACTGTGATTGGCTACGACTTATAGATATCTTTTAGACATCTTTTAGAGGTGTATAAAATACATTTGAAAGATATCTTTTATGAGATGTCTTTGAGATACCTTTTAGAAGTGTCTTCAAGATGTTTTGTATTAGATATCTTTTAGATGTCTGTTAGATGTCCTTTTCAAGATATATTGTTCAAGACGTCTTTTATGTGTCTTTTAGACATCATTTAGAAATGTCTTAAAAATAACTTTTTTTAGATATCTTTTAGATGTCTTATAGACATCGATGCTACGAAATGTTTACTGGGTTGTTTATGCATATATTTATATTATTTACTAAGGGTGGCTCACCCAATGTACCGTTATTCCCATTAAACTTTTATGATTGTTTAATCAAATATCGGCAGTCATTGCAACGAACGATATGCTTTTCAATGTAGTTTTTAGCAATTCAGATATGTGTATACATTCATTGTTTAAACGACGACCTAGCGATCATCGTGAAATAATTTATATCTTGTTCTCTAAGAGTAAGACAATAAGAACTTAATAACAATGATATCAAATTAAATAATAGGAAAAAGGGCTAATTCGAGTTCAAGCACAGGATTAATAGTGCTATGTACCATATGGGTAAAACCTTCCTTGTGTTAGGAAATAGAGCAATATTTATTGAACATGAATACTTAATATAAATAATCAAACGTTTCGACTCAATCATGAACCCTCTTCAGTGATATAAAAAACTCAAGGTTTACAAAACGAACGCATTACAAGTAAAAGAATTAATTAAAGACCTTAATAAAATGACATGAATGTTATTCACAGTATTATAGCTGACAAGACCGTTACCCGACTAATATTAAGAAGTTCAAATTAATATTAGGAAGTAGCCATAACTATAAAAAAAAAACCATAAAAGGAGTGTATTGAAGAATTTATACAGGACCTCAAGCGAATTCACTTGGAACCGGAAATTGAAGTAATCAAAAGACATTAAAAAAAAAGAAAAAATGTAGTAATAATATATGTACGCAAACTTATTTTTCTCAATTTTATATCCAAATTATATTATAACTTTTATTGCTTTATATATATATTTTTGCATTTATTAAGAAAATATATAATATTTATTAAGAAAATGTAGATGGAAATATAGTAAAATGTAGATATAGATGTAATAAAATGTGTATATATATATATATATATATATATATATATATATATATATATATATATTATATACACGTTTTACAGTGGTATACGATAATGTCCCCATGATAACGTATCGGTTGATTCTGGTGCAATATATCGCTTATCGTCGCATGGACTCAGAGCAATTTTCGTTTCGGACACCGTATATACTTCGTGCAACTTAAATCTTATATACGATTGGTGACGAGTCGTTTCGATCTCCTCTCTCAAACATCGCTCGTAATCGTCAAAAGTAATAATTCGCGCTACGACATTACTCTTGACACCTTTGGCTTTTTTCGTATCTTTCTTACCGTCCATTCTCAACGCGTATATCTTCGCTCTAAGTCCAACGAATTCTGTCATAATCGCTCCATTGTTTTCATCTTTCATGAAGCCTGGCCCTTTTTTATTTTCAAACAGTATACCTTACATTGTCAGCAGGATAATCGCGGAGCCATGGAGATTGAATAAATTGAAGCACACGATGTATCTTTACGATATGAAGACCGTGATGCGTGCACTGCTGCAGGTGGCGATAATGAATAACAACGCTGCTTACTATATAGCGTCGCGAGAACGTTCTTCCAACGATTCGATGCACTCGTCGCACTTTTGAATCCACGCGTCGTACTTGTCTCGCGAACTCAGTCGAGCCGACTGCTCCCACAGTTCTCGTTTGATTTGTGTTTTTCCATTTTTTTTTTTTTTTATAATACTGAGAATTTCTCAATTTATCGTTCTCAATCAATCAAGAAGAAAAAAAACGCCACATCAAACATATCATATGGATACCATTCACACAGATCAGACTGTGGATCAAATTTGTCGCCCGGAATTATTGTATCTAATTTTGGCCACGCCAAACTGTCTTGATAAGACCCATAAAGTTTGTGTTTATCGTGTCGTTCTATCTTCAAAATTGGGATATGAGCGTGCCACAAATCACGATAGAAATGTATGTCATGGAACAGCACTATATGTGTGAACTTGCCACCACCTGCCGGAACTTTTATATAGCAACTTGGAATTTTACGGTTGTTCACCCACTCTATCATGTCCAAAGGCATTATAGACTCAATCAATTTAGTGTTTTCCTCACATTCTCAGTCATAACCCGGCGTAAACTTCCGCTATCTGATTGGTGTGCTCCTGCACTAAGGGATCATGGGGCCAATTTTTAAGACTGTAGCACAAGCGAACTTTAACATTTTCTTTCACACCGCGTTCGTTTATTCCTCGCAAATCGAGTTCTCTGTTGCGCACAAACTGTACTATGGATATTCTTCTTGATGAGTCTTGATTTCTTTGTCTCGTTTATCCACTTAAACTATTAATTTCAGAATTCCTTAGAATTTTACTAATTTCCGTTCGGTGAGTGTGCGTTCCGTTACATCTCCCCCCTTTAAAAGAAAATGCTGGACTTGGTGTTCCAGTATTTTCCTTATTGTTAGCTTATAGTAATCCTATGTGTGACACTGATCTTATTCTAGTTAGGACTAAAATCTTAATATCTACTTTGACGCTTATAGTCTTGCAAGTATTTGTTCAGTTCGCCATAATCGCGATGGGAAAATGGCTCACTGTTCGCGGCGCTCGCACTCGCACTTTTAGATTCACTTTCACTTGTGTCTGCAAAGTTCTCATTATGCACTGAAACCTGGAGCGGGGCTTCCTCTTCTTCGCTGGTCTGTTTCTCTGCTTCCGCCGTTTGCTTCTTGTGGTGTTTCTGCAGCAACAGGTGCGTCAACGAGCCCCAGATGGTTCCTAAAATATGTAGGCTCCAACCGTAGATGGAGTGGAGTGCGTAACCTCGGATGATGGAGTCCAGAATTATTTTACCGAGATGGATAATCATCATGATAGATAGTATTCCCGCGCTCGCGGAACCGAAAGTGATGAATCCTTTCCATAGCTGACTGCCTGCACTTTTCGCTATCTTCTCCAATGATTTCTCATCTATCATGTTGTATAGGGATACGCTGCCCGCGGGGATAGTTCTGCCCATTGCGCCTTGCGTCAGTGTGTTTAGCATAGCTGGCTTTTCGACAGGAAACATGATGTAGTTCCTGAGGCGATCTAGATCTTCCGTCGAGTATATTCCGCTGGTAGCGAGATTTTTCGGGCTAATGTACTTCCACTTGGGTTTGGTGAGAGGTTGGATCACTGGTGGCGGTAGTGCGTCGATGGGTCTCGGCATCATTCTAAACCACGAGTTTTGGATCTTGAACATGGATGGTAAGAGTTCGTTGCAGTCCTTTAGTGTTCCGCCCTTCAATAGGATTCTTGATCTGGGCGATAGGAAGTATGATGTGTCCCCGTACATCACAGGAAGCTCGTTGTAACATTGCTTCAAGTGACGTATTTTAACTGGGACTGGGATGCATTTGATAATGTATATCACTTCACCGGCTGTGACGGAGGTGTACCCAGGGGCTTTCATGAGCCTGTACACCATTTCGTCGGGTGCGATACTTGCGAGGGGCAGGGCGTTTTCCAGCACTTGCCACTCCAAAGCGCATTTTTGCGACACTATGTCCCTGTAGAGCCGGACTAGTTGTGTCCGGAAATGTTTCTCCACGTATACGAATTTTGAATTTACGTATGAGAATATGTCCAGGTTGTCCACTCTAACTTTTGCACTTCCTTTGAAGGTACGGCCTCGTTGCGTTTCGAGGACGAAGAGCTTGGGATGCTCTGTGTGCGTAATTTTGTATCCGCAGAGGTTGGTTTCCGTGGTTCTCGTGAGAGCGAAGGTGGATCCTTCAGAGTTTACCGTATATACGGTAAGTGGATTCTCTTAGCCTGGCGGAGGCGTCAGCTTGTGTGTTAATCCCTCGTATAGAACGTCGTACCTGTTAAATTTACAGTTGTCTAACGGTAGCGGTGTCCAGAAGGTGGATGTTCCATCGGCGTCTATGCACTCTCCCAGAGGCGCCTTACAGTGTACTCCGGAAGGAAGTACCACTTCGTTGGTAGTGAACTGCATCGGGATGTGGAAATTCCTGGTGGTGATGCGGATTGTCGCTTGGACCACCACATTGGCCCAGGTCCCGTACAGGTCATTGTATATGGTTCCAGTGCAGTGCCTGTCCGGTGTCAGAGTCCCTGCCAAGGTGAAACTGCGGACGGTCGAGGAGTTCGGGTTGACGTGATCGATGTGAGTGTTGTGCCCTATTGTGATGGCACCAGAGTTATGTAACTTCCTGCAATTGTCGCCGGTGATATTTCTGATGTACTCGTGTCTTCCGCCTTCTACCACAGAAACGTGTGAGTGCATTCCGCAGTAGTATATGGTTCGATCTATGTCGATTCTGCACTGGATGGCTTCGGTGTGGTCGAACTCGTTCAGCTGGAGAAGTTGAAGGTAGACTTCTTCTGTCTTGGGTTCCAAGTCTTCAGCCTGGCAGTCAGCTATGTCAGTCAGCGAGAGGGAGGTTATATTGAGGCCTTCACCTCTGCAGTCGTACCTTATGAGGAATACGGTGGTCTGCGCCGCACACAAAAGGGCGGTCAACGTGATGACGACTCGATGCATTGTTTTCGGTGTCTGAGGCAAGACTGCTCGATTCTCTTCGTGGCGTTCCTTTTGTAGGTCTTAGCTGGACGAGTGGGGATCTTGGGGTGTTGTTCTGGTGGTGGGAGTGCTCCGATCCTTTCTCAATTTGTCTTCGTGCACCACGCGCGTGCGACTTTTACCTATAGCTAGCTTAACGTTATGGTTCTCTAGCTTATCTATGATTACGTATGGTCCTGTGTACTGGTCGCCTAGCTTTCCTCGGCTAGGTTCCTTAAGAAGGTACACTGAGTCTCCTATTTGGAATTGTTGTATGTTCGTTCTCTTATCGTAATAGTGTTTAGAACGCTCTTTGGCATGCATTAGGTTATTACGTGCGTGCTGTTGTGATTCTCTTAGTCTATCGAATAGCGATGTCAAGTAATCCGCGTAGGTTTCGGTTGTCTGATCCTCGAGTGGGGGATCTCTGGAAGGTATTCCAGCCGTTTTACCAAAGACCAGCTCGTACGGGGTGTACCGGGTGCCTTCGTGCACGCTCGTATTGTAAGAAAACATTGCTAAGTTCAAGTATTTGTCCCATTCCGTATCTTTCTTTCCGCATTGTTTCAAGTATTCCCACAGTACGTGGTGGCTTCGTTCGAGCGACCCGTTCGACTGAGGATGGTACGCGGTAGTGCTATACCTTTCTATACGAAATTTCCGTGCTACTGCGCGCATTAGGCTGTTGATAAATTGAGTGCCTTGATCGGTAAGTAGGGCCTTCGGAGCCCCATATACGCATATGAAACCATCCACAAATGCTTCTGCCACATCGATCGCGCCTATTTGTCTCAGTGGTATGGCTAATGAATATTTGGTGAGGAGATCTTGGATGGTTAGGATATACGAATTACTGGTTTTTGTTGTATGTAAAGGTCCCATGATGTCCATGGATATTTTTTCGAACGCTGTGCTCGGTCAACAACATGGGTTGTCTTGTCTTTATGCGGACTAGCTTCTTTATTTGGCAGTTACGGCAATTTTGAATGAAGAACTGGATGTCAGTTTTCATGTTAGGCCATTGGTATCGGTTTTTCAGTCGTAGGTAAGTCTTTGTTATTCCCTTGTGTCCGTCTATGGATGCAGCGTGGTATTCGTGAATGAGGCGTTGTCTGTCGTCGGGTGGTGGGATGGTGATCTGATTGGTACAGACTATGGTTTTTGTGGGACATTCTTTCAGATGATTTAGAATTATTGCTCGGACCGCATGCCATGGAACGGAGCCTACGCTGCTCTTGCAAATAGAAATCGTTTTCAAATCCAATTCTTGACATACGTCGAGTAGGGATTTCGTGGCGTCGTCGAGGGATTCTTCTAGGGTTACCGTAGAGACTCCGTCTTCGACGATTAAACAAATAACATTTTGGCCTTTGACTCTTGTTACTCGCGCTCTGCCAATTATACCGTCGGAAATGGTAGGTAGTTTGCCCTACTTGCTTATTATGAAATAACTGTAATAAGTACTTCTTTCCTGTTATTAATATTTTAATTTTCTATTTCAAAAAATTCTTAAACATATAGACTTATTTTTGCAACTTAAAAAAAATCATTATTTTATTTAGAAATTTTTAAAATTATCAGAAATACTATGAAAATACAAAAAAAAATTAGAAAAATGGAACACACTAATAGAGAAAACTTGTAAGAAAGGCTTAAAGAAAGTACTTCTTTGATTTTTGTTTACGAATATGTCCTTGGCTATTCCAATCCTTAGCGTTATTTAGTACTGCTTGCACAGACTCTTGAAAAGCTCGTGGTGTTAAGACAGTGCCGTCCTTTCCGAAAAATGTTTTTCTTATTATATCTAAAGTAAAAATGAAAATTCTATAATAAATTATTTTGAAAAATAATAAGAAATTTTCATAAAATGTGCTTAATAAAAATGTTCCCATATATAAACATTCCAGAAAGTACCTTGCATGCAAGAATACAAATTAGTATTACGAAGCACATGACTCAAATAAATACGTAAAATTTGTTCAACATTTCTTGTTATTGTACCTCTCTTATTGATTGAAAGCTGTATTGTACGCATCTGAAAAAGATTAAATTAAAAATAATAAGTTAAATATAATAAAAGTTAATTAGATATAAGATAGGTATAATAAAAAATAAATATAGTTTATTTTATAAATAAGAAAATAATGATAGAATAAAATCTAAAACATCAATGCAGAAATTAATGAAATGGACTACGAATAATTTTCAAACAATTTAATATAAATAAAAATAATAAATAAAACTCGTTGAAACGTACGATTTTCTGTCGGAACATGTCATTAGTAGATAATTGTCCATCGAATTCTTGAAATTTTTTATAATTTTGAAATGGAAGAGACACCAATTTCCTCATTATCATTCTCGCTATTAGAAATTTCAATATAGTTTTGTTTTGATTTTAACGCTTCAACACCTTGTTGCAATCCTTTTACGAGTAACGACAATTTAACAATGTCTCCTTGGAGATAAGCAATTTGTTTACTCAAACTACGAAAACATTTTCCTGCTATGTTACATATATTGTCTGTAATACAATTTTATTATATTAATAAGACTTAAAAAGAAAAAATACGTAAATTTTTAGCGCTAAAATAATGATTTACTGATATGATTACATACATTTTTTCTTCTGTTTTATTACTTATATTAAATCGTACCATCTTCTTTTGAATATCGCTTAACATATGAGTTACAATATCATGATTTCTTCGAGAAACACACCACATTTCAATAATTTCAGCATTGTATGGTTGCACATAAAGTGGTTCATTCTTTTTTAAAATTCTTCCTGTTATTTTCATAGAATATATGTTTTTATTTATTGAAATAAATATACTATTTATTTCTAAAATTTTATGATTATTTAATAATACTATGTTATTTGGAAATTTCTTTGTTAGAATTATATTTTTAAATAATACTTTTATTATAGGTATATTACCAGAATTATCAGGACATAAATGCCTCAGTATTTTTATCGTAGGTGGTATTACAGGTTGCTCAATGTTAAAAGAAAATTCGTTTAATCGACGACATAATTATGCCAAAGGTTTATTACCATGACGTATAAGTTTTTTAATTTTTCCAAGTATATTTTCGAATGAATAAACTATAATATTCGAAATAGGGCAGTTCATATATCAGTATGATGCCCTTTATTATTTTGAGCACGAAAAGATGTATCCGTTCGTGGCTCATTATTAGTAAGAGGATAAATAGTACGACCATGCTTTCGTTTTCCTTGTACTGTACAGCGCTCACATGCCCAATAACCTCCATGTCCTATGATGCATTTTAAAAATGCACGTGCAGGCCTATCACAAATAAACGCTTTGATTGATACTTCAAATAATTGGCCATCCACAATAATTCCAGTTTCCTGTAATTGATTAACTTCTTCGATAAATTTTTCTAAATATTTTTCTACATTATTAGGTTTCTGATTTCCACTGTACAATGCAACTGGAAACGGTTTATACACGTCAGGATCATGATATATTTTACACAAAATTGGCCACAGTTGCTTAGAACTGGATTTAAATAGCGGTAATCCATTTACATTTACAAGCAATTCAATGCTATTAACTTCATGTAAGTTAGGATTTATACATTTTAAAAGATTGTTATAAATTCCTAAGTAAACAAATTTACTATCAGTATTTCTATCAAAAATATCTATAGTATATTTTTCGTGTGTAGTATTTAGAAATGTTTTTGCACTTTTAGGCAAGTTTGGATATATTCGTAAAATATCTAACAACAATTCCAAACGTGTATGAGGTATCGGTGGATCAAGTAAAGCCCATTGACGAATTGCTTCTATAATATCATGTTGTTCATTATTTTTTGTATTTATCTGAATGTCTGCGTCATCTGAATCATAATTATCTACTGTTATTTCTTCGTTCGATTCTTCGTGTATTAATTCTTCATTATTCCTTGATTCTTCTTCGCTCTGCTCTGATCCATGAATTTCTAAGTCAATTTCTTCTTCTATATCATTGTTGCTAGAAATACTTGGACTAATTCGTAAACATTTATACGATTTAATTGCTCTATATCTCCATATTGTGAAACATTTTGTACTTGTAATTGCTGATATGAAAATGCTGTACTTGGCATCATTGCATACTGAGCTTCATGCAATCTTTTCACCCTCAAGCGTGTTAACTCACGAGTCGTCTTTTTCTGGTCATCAGACATATTCATATTAATCTTAAAAAAATATAATGTTTGCGACACAATTGAGCCAAAACTTAACGGACCCGATACTGAAGAGCACTGCAAAACGCGAAAATAACATAAAAAACAACAACAATAACTTTTTGTTAAGTACTTTCTTAACCTCTTTGCAATATCTCCGCTATATGGCAGCTTCCTAATACTTACTGCTATTTTGAACCGGCATATGTTAGGTTACGTTAGGTTACTGTTTTATACCCTCCATTATACATAGAAATACTCCGTGTAGTGGAGAGGAGATGACGAACCAAAAGCATGTATATATAAGCGTTGAATGTTTGTCAACATAATAAAAAATTTATTTTTAATGTGAATAAGTTTATTTAAAAATTTTATATAAAATATATGTAAATTTATATTTCAAAACTTTTTTATAACTTGAAATTTAAAAAAATACATAATTTAATGAAAAAATTTATAAAAACTTATTAATAAAAATTTTTTTTTACTATATATAAAGTTGTTACAAAAGGTTAAAAACTGATAATGCAAGTCATAATAGGTAAAATTAATAAGATCCTAAAAAGGATCTAATCAATAAAATTATGAAATAATATATTAGGATAATACATTAAGGTTCTAATATATACCTAATCATAATAACCTTGCAAAGGTCTTCCTTACACGGTTTTTATCAGTACATGATTAGGTTTACCATAATAAAGATAACCTTGCGAACCCCTAGTTAGGACCTTATGCAATATCAGGTATACCTGATGACAATTTCTAGTCGAGAATATGATCTTCTTTCACTTCCATGAAAACTTGTTGTTCGTCTTCGATCGCTGCTTCGACTAAACATACATTGTTGATGTTACATCCTGTAGGAGAACGCAACGTAAAGAAAGCCTCACTTGTACTTATAGGTCGAAGAGCTAGTCAACGACCAGAAGGGTCACTTTACTAGCCCGACGACGTACGGCGAGCGGTCCGATTTTGAGTCAGAGAACTGAATCTCTACTCGGAACGAGTATTACCTTGAGCGATAATAGGAGAGGACAAAAGAAATTAATGTTTCTTTATAAAAGAAATAATATACGATTTATTTATAATTACAAGATGCTGGTGTGTGTGTGTGTGTGTGTGTGTGTGTGTGTGAGTATGTGTGTGAGCGAATGGGGTGAGGATGAGCGTTAATGTTCAGGATTATTGGAAGGTGAAGGAGATGGAGAATGCGGATCTAGCGGAAATGGCTGTAAGTGGAGAGGGAAGGGGGGGTAGATCTTCTAGATCTAAATATTGTGTTAGTAATCTATGGGTTTGGGGGCGATGTTGCCTCTCTTATGATTTCGTGATCGGTCGCTCGCGGGGAGGGTAATATGACACTCGCTATTTTTTTAGTTTTTTTATATAACAGTAAACATTTTATTTAAGTGTGTTACATGTGTGAGTGTGGGAGTGTATATGTGTGTTTCTGAAACTGTTCCCGCCGCCTTATTGCTCGTCGAGCCGCTGCGTTCAGACCCTTGCTAGGGGGGCGATGTGTTTTCCTCTGCTGGGGACCACCTGAGTCCGGTGTCCTGTTCTCCTTATCCTCGTTCACGTTCGTGTGGCGTGGTGATACGGGTCGTCGGATCCTGACGTCGCCGCGAGCCAGAGGAGCCGCTGTAGGGCGAGTTAGTGTCTGCTGCGGGAGCCAGATACGGTGGAGTTTCCACCGCTTGTGGCCGACGACGACGTTGGTTGCTGCTGATGCGGGCGCTGGGGGAGGTTCCCACTAGAGTAGGGAAGGCGTCCCAGCCCGCGTGGGCGAAGGTATCCGCGGTCGTGGTGATCGACCCGCCGGTTCCCTTGCCTCCGCTTTGGCCGCCTGGATCTCAGGGGAGCTGTCCCCGAAGAGTTGGTTCAGGCGTTTTCTGAGGCCCTTGCTCACAGGCGTGTGGGCTGGTGCCCGCGCCGAGGAGCTGGCCGACCGTCCCTTCTTCGGCGTCGGTGGCCCCGTTGCCGCTTATGCAGCGGACGCGCTTTTCAGCGCGAGGAATCGCTTGTGCAGCGGACGCGCTTTTTCAGCGCGAGGAATCGCTTATGCAGCGAACGCGCTTTTTCAGCGCGAGGAATCGCTTATGCAGCGAACGCGCTTTTGCAGCGCGGGGCACCGCTTGTACAGCGGACGCGCTTGTTCAGCGCGAGGGGTAGCGCCTAGAGGTGCTGTTTGTAGCTGCAGGTCCTATGGCTGTTATAAAAGTCGCCTGTAGAGACCAGCGCAGCGGAGTGTGCCAGACCCGCTGGGTCTGACTTTTATTGTCTCCAAGTTGTAATTTCCTCGCGAGAAAACCCCCCCGCGAATGCGCCACCGACGTTGCGCGGAGGCTCTCGCGGTTGTGGCGGCGGCTCGGCTAGAGGCGCCGCGCTTGTATGTGCGGATCTATATCGATCCGCCACAATCTGTTGAAATACTTCGCGCGAAAGAGAGTCTGAGACGCAAGACAGTAGCTCCAGAGTTTCTAAAGCTTCGCGCAGATCACTCCGTTGCTGGCAAGATCGACGTCCCACTACAACGGGGGAAGGGACAAACCGATTTTTAGAAATTCTAACCGATAATTAATGTTCACCGGAATTATTGCGGTTGAATTTTTGATACAGCGTAAAAATATGGCTGTCTGGACTTAAACGAAATTGAGACGCGGAAAACCGAATAATAAAACGATAACTTACTGTTAGTGTGTGCGAGGAGAGAAATAGATGGTTCTGGATCTCCTGAGATAGTTGCTTCCTTTGATTCTGATTCTTAAGATGATACTCATCAAGGTAGTAATGATAATAAGCACAGAAGTGATACTCGTAATGATAGTTTTAGAAGTTGTAATGATAATGATCACAGAAGTGATGCCCGTGGTGATAGCTATAGACGTCGTAATGATAATAATCACAGAAGTCATACGGATCGGACTTTTTATAATTTCGGAAAATGGAAAATTTCGGGGATGGTAGTTACCGGATTCATTGGAGATGTCTTGCTTAGTAACAAGGATGAGGCTCGGATTAGAGGGAAAAAATAGAAATTCGAGAAATGTTCGATTAGGCGATCATGCGTACTTGTAGGTAATATGATTCATGATTTTTTTCGTAAGACTCGAGATCTACGTGTTCCTTTTGTGTACTTAGCTTTTGTAACCCGGTCAAATAAGTAATCGGTCTTTACGCAATGTAAAGATACGTGAGGCCCTACGAAGGGACATATTAGGAGTATGTTCATGTACGCTAGTATTATAGTTCTGCACAGCCAGGTCTATCCATTCATCCCATTATTTTTCAGTGTTGACGAATTGCTTTAAATATTCTCCACATGATGAGATCTTTCTAAGGATCCGTTTGACTGAGGATGAAAGGCAGTTGTTCGAAATTTTCGTATTTTGTAATATCTTGCGAATTTTTTCATTAGGGCGCTTATGAAATTTCGGCCTTGATCGGTGAGTACGGCTCGGGGTGGTCCGAAAATGGCGATGAATCTTTTCACAAATTTGTCAGCTATTGTTGCGGCAGTTTGGTCTTGCAATGGTACGGCTAGGCTAAATTTACTAAGTTGATCCTGCATTGTAAGAATATATTAATTTCCTACCTTAGTACGTGGTAATGGTCCAACTATATCCATGGCTATTTTATCAAATGTCCATCCTGGGGTGTCAGTTGCCATTGGCTGCTTAGTTTTCACCCGTACTAATTTCTTCAATTGACATTGTAGACATTGCCGAATATATTGCCGAATATCTTCTTTTAGGTGTTCCCAGTAATAGTTTTGCCGTATTCTGTTGTAAATCTTGGTAACTCCCCTATGTCCTCCTACAGATGTACTGTTCATTTCTTGAAGGATTGCGAGTCGTATATCCTAAGGTGGTTACTTAATTAGTCCATTGCAGAAGATTATCCGCACATCTGAGCCAAAAAATCCTGTCTGGAATTTGGTTTTAATATCGTTCCAAGGGACGTTCAATACGTATTCGCTTTTGGCGACATTTATACTAGCAAGTTTCAGGTTTTCCGCAGTTTTTTTGTAGATTAGTGATTCCTTGGTTTATGTTGTTCAGAATCATAGTAGATCCTCCTTGTTGATCCTCACTGATAGGTAAAATGATGTGATATCTTTTGTGTCTTTTTACTAATTTTGCAATTCCCAGCGATAAGCCCGTTAATTTAGGTATTTCTTGTCGTTCAAATAGTTTAAGGGCACCGGAGTCTAAAGGATTTCCTAAAATATCGGTGAAATATAATAAGTTATCTTTGCATAAAAAATGCAAATCTCTAGACTCAACAAGGTTGCTTGTTCTAGTTTGGATGTCGATAATACGAAGTTTCCTTATAATGATAGTGGGTGATTCATCTCCGCTTTCGTCGTTCGTGTCCACAGGTAATGGCCTAGGAGGTATGTTGTTTTTCCTTATCTATGCCTGCGTCGGATATACTTATTTTTGTATTTTGCCTGGTTCGGCTGCGTGTCAACATAGGTCGTTGAGCCTCGCTATCGTCCACTTGTTCTCTGATTTCTTGACCACCTGATTCGGACGTGTGGTCTAACACCTCTATTATCTGAGTTATAAGAGGTTCCGCTGATTCTTCTGAAGTAAATGGTATAATACCCGTAGGAGAAATTTCAGGCAATAGTTGATCATTGGGCATGTATGTACTGTAAGTGTCCTCATCGTCTGATTCTTCGATATCTTCCTCTTCAAGTAAGTGTTGGATAGTCTCTGCATCTCTCGGATCGGTTGGGTTCAATTTAACTTTGGGATTAATTATCTTATAATATTCTGATGAGATATCCACCGGATTTCGCGATAAGGCATCAGCGTTTACATTTGATTTACCGGACTTATAAACTACTTCTTATTCGTATTCTGCTAATTTTACTCTCCAGCGAAGTATTCGCATGTTCGCAACCTGAGCGTTTTTGAACCACATTAAAGGTTTGTGATCTGTTACAAGTGTGAACTTCTTCCGTACAAATGTTTAACGCAATATATAATTGCTAATGCTTCCTTTTCGTAAGTACTTTAATTTATTATCGCTCAGTGTACGAGATGCGTACACTATTGGTTGATCTTTGTTAATGACTCCTTGAGATAATATTCCACCTATTGCATAACCTATTGCATAAGCGTCAGTAGTTAATATAAATTGTCACGAAATATCTGGGTACTGGCCAGACCGGTTCTTTGCAAAATTCGTTTTTAAGAATATTGAACGACTTTTGTTGTGCGTACCCCTATTGGAATGGGGTCTCAAGTTTCAATAACTGTGTCAAAGGTCGTGTTAATTTTGAAAATTCCGGAATAAATCTCCTGTAGTATCCGGCCAGTCCCAGAAATTGCTTGACGTTTTTCGGCGTATTTGGCGTTGGAAATTCGCGTACCGCTTCGAGTTTTTTTTGGGTCAGGCTTAACGCCCTTACTGCTAATTACGTGTCCCAAATAACTGACTTCCCTTTGTAAGAATTTACATTTATCCGGTTGTAATTTTAAATTGGCTTCCTTGAGTCTTTTCATTAATTTTTCGAATTTACATTTGTGTTTTTCCAAGGAGAAAGCATATAAAACGATATCGTCTAAGTAAACAGAAGCTTCCTTTTTTGTATGCCTGATAAAACTATATCCATTAATCTTTGAAAGGTCGCGGGAGCATTTTTTAATCCAAAAGGCATGCGATTAAACTCGTAATGTCTGAAAGAAGTGGTAAAAGCGGTTTTATGCCGGTCGTGCGAATCCATCTCGATTTGATGAAACCCGGATGCCAAATCAAAAACAGAAAAATATTGTGCTCCACCGAGTTGGTCAAGGATGTCAATTATATTGGGTAACGGATAAGCATTTCCGATAGTCTTATTATTTAACGTTTGAAAATCCAAAACCATACGCCATCGTTTGTTGCCTTGAAAATCCTCTTTTTTAGGCACAATCCAAATAGAAGTATTATAAGGCGATTGCGAATGTCGTATTATACCACCATTTAGTAATTTCTGAACTTGTTTATTTATTTCGACTTTATGAATTTGATGAAATCTATACTGCTTTGTGTTAATCGGATAATCGTTTGTAGTCGGTATTTGATGTTGCAGTACGTGCGTAGAGGTAAGTCGTTCTCCTGGCAATTGAAAGCAGTCTTGATGATTTTTAATTAATATTATTACATTATTAGTTTCTTCCGGATTTAGATAGTCCAATTTAACCAGAGTTAATAGTTCGTCTAGTCGGTTGTCGTTAAAAAGGTCGGTTGGATTTACTTTGAGAATATTAGTGTTTGCAGCTAAATTCTTTGTGCCTTTGTCAGATTCGATAATAAGTGTTTTTCCGGAGTCATGTGGTCTCGTTTCTTTGTCTAAGTCGAAAGTTACGTCACAGTTTTGTCCAGAGACACTGGTGATCGATGAATCTGAAAACGGAGCGACATGCAACTTGACTTACTGATTAGATTTAATATCTTTTATGTTTTCCGGACTGTTAGGCTGTAAAAAATTATTATGGTTGGGAGAAATTTGGAGATCAACAACTGGCGCATTATCTACCCTTTCGGGAAAATTTATATTGTCTTCGAGATTGCAAATTTTATTTCCCTTGTCCTTTTTTATTTTCTATGCCTTATTATTTTTATGCAAGGACTTATGTATTTCTTCTCGAGTCTTGTTTTCCTTTTTTGTAATCTTTTCTGTAGTATGTGTAAAATTCTGCTCTCGATGATTTAATTCATTAAATTCCTTTAAGATTTCAGAGGATTTTTCGATATTTCTACCTTTTCCTATCAATTCCTGTTTCATTGATTCAATAGAGATTTGCAAATTTTCTTCCTGTTTTTTATCCGCGTTTTCTTTATAGAATAAGTGGGGTAACTGGAAATCGACTTTTAGATTAGAATTTCTCGAATCAGAATGAAGAGTTTGGAAACTTTCCTCCGAATTTTCAATTAACCTTTCACTCAAAATTTCGCAACAATTCCGTGAGTTATTATTTTGATTTCTTAACTTTAAATCTTCACATGAGGCTCTGAATATTACTTCTAGTTCTTTACTCGTTACTTGGTTTGAAGGATTTTGGGGAATAGGAAACGTACCCCTTTGGTTTAGAGAGGTTTGGAAACTTCCCTCTCGGATTTTGCACTGAATATTATTTGAAGAATCATGGGGAATCTGGAAATCGTCCCTTTGATTTAAAATGCCAGAGCTTGGATAAGGAATTCCCTCAGGATGTTTGGTCGAATTTAGATCTATGGTATTCCGCAAGAAATTCTCCCTTCGATTTAGTACCCGATAGCTCCTCTGAATGGGGAAACTAGAAACTGTCCCCTTGGACGGGAGTGTCTAGGTTTAGGATAGAAGAATTGAGAAAATTTTTTAGAGGCTTTATCTAGACTTTCTTGCGATTTCCCTAAACCTTATTGAGAGGAATCCGTGAATCATTCGCACTGCATATTGCGTGAACCTGTTGATTGATTTCATCGTTTAAATTATCTTTCGAAGATTGGGGAATCTGGAAATCGTCCCCTTTTTCTAGGATACTTTGCGATACGAAGGCCTGAGTTCCTTTTTCCTTGCGGTCCGAATTAGTTTCTTTATTATTATTATTTTTTAAAACATTTCCGATCTCATAGTCCTTGGGATTCGCGAGTCGTATATTAAAGGTGGGTATGGGAATTTCTACTTCAATATCCAGATAATTTATCACTTCTATATAAGTCTTGCCGTCCGTATTTTTTATTAATTTATTCGTTATCCTATCTACATCTTTGCCGATGATTATCTTAGGTAGATATCTTTCCTTGATATGCCGGTTTCCGATACGCATATAGAACAATTTGAACGCGCAGGAATTATTATAGATTCCGGAGAATAAAAAGGGATCTTTGAATTCAAAACGTCTAAATGCCCTTTAGAAAAATCAATTTTTGCTCCGGTTTGTTGGAAAAAATCGTTACCTAAAATTCCGTTTGATTGAATAGGAAAATTGTTAGAAACAATATAAAAGTTAACAGGTATGTCTAAAATTGTTATGATTATTTCCCCTGAAGTATATACGGAATGTTTATTAATACCATTTAACTTTAGTATGTGATTCGGATTTATTATTTGCTTCTTTGGAATTCTACTTTCCTTGATTAAATTAGGTTCTAATCCTGTATCAAGCATGAAAATTTCGTAACAATTGCTATCGTTTAAACTTATTTGGATTGTGGGAACGCAACTTTCCTTGTTCAATTTTATTTCTTCCTGTCGGATTAAAGGATTTCGGTTATAATCTCCTCGCTCTGAGTCATCATTACCGAGCGTCCAGTTCCGGCGGTTCCCCGAGTCGCGCCCGTAGTCGAGGAACTCGCTTGGTTTCCCTGTTTCCGGTTATTGTTTTCGATTCTCAAAACACAATTTTCTAATGAATGACCCGTTTCCTTGCAATACCTGCACTGATTTGATAGGCCTAAAGTTGATTGGTTTCCACGACAGTCCCTGGCCTTATGTCCGGTTTTATTACATAGTTGGCATATGGTTGAATTGTTATTTGCCAGCGAACTTTGATTGCCCAGTTGTCTCGTACGGCATTGAGAAGCGACGTGTCCTGGGCGTTCGCACCATTGACACGCCTCAGATATTACTAAATAAAGTATTCCGATTTGTGTTAATAAAACAATTCTTAGCATCATGACCCGTTTTATTACATAATTGACAGTGAACAGCATTAGTAGTAACTTCGACAATCTCCATACTGTGTCAAAGCCCGTGTCAATTTGGAAAATTCAGGAATAAATCTCCTGTAATTTCCGGCCAGTCCCAGAAATTGTTTGACGTTTTCGGCGTTTTTAGCGTTGGAAATTCGCGTACCGCTTCGAGTTTCTTTGAGTCTGGCTTAACACCTTTACTACTAATTACGTGCCCCAAATAATTAACTTCTCTTTGTAAAAATTTACTTATAGTAGGTATTATTGTTCTTTTCATGGTAATTGCAAGTTCAGCAATGTTTGTCGGTATTATTGATATCTCGTTGCTAGCTCGTTTTTGATTGCAATCTCTGTGTTTGGTGTTGTCGTTACGTTATCATCTATCGTTATAAGAATTTGTAATGTTTGCTTACAATTTTCTCTAGGTGTCACGATATTTGCCCTAAAAATACGAACTATACAAACTTCTTTCGCCACACAAAAATATGATATGTTTTACAGCTCTTTTATACTACAATTGCGTAATTAATTTTTTCATTTTCTGATTATTCGCAATAATATAACGACAACTCGCGATTATTCGCAATAATATAACGGTAATTCGCGATTATAGGCAATAATATAGTGATAATTCGCGATTATTCGCAGCGAGTGCCTCTACGATTAAATAAGTAAGAATTCATTCTATTACGATATTGATTTTCTCTCAACTTTTCAATTATCATGAGAAAATTGTGAGAATTTGCGAATTTGATCTTGTATTCCTTAAACGAACTCGCATACAACACGAAATGTCGTCTAAATAAACGAATAATTCCGTGCCTTGTGTTACGTCCCAAGGTATTCGCAACGTCCTCTCACTTCCTCTCCAAATCTCCAAATTTTCCCTTCATACTCCCCTTTATCATAGCAACCTCCTTTCCCTATTCCGTTACCTTATTCCATCAAATGTGATTACATTGCCAACTATTGATTATGCGCAAAATAGGAAATTGATAATTAAGGTAATAGATAATTAAAGCATCTTATGTATAATATATATATATATATATATATATATATATATATATATATATATATATATATATATATATATATATATACATATATATTATGTATAAGATTTTCAGAGTCAAATTTAATGATAGTGTCTTATCACTGTGCGAATGCGGAGCCCAACGACTTTCCAACTTCTTAATGTATTGCGCCTTTTTGTAACACTATTCGCTGATGCGCTTTGCGTCTTAGTCTCGTGAGAACGGATGTGCATAATCCGTCTTTCACCGGACACCGGAAATGCGAAAACACCAAGTGCGACTAAGCTCGTCGGCGTTTTAACGAATACCGCTGACCAGTACCTTACAAGAAACGCGGGGAAAAGCCGGTGAGCGCGGATTCCTAATCCACGGTAGGCAGTCACTACCCAGATTTCGCGATAGACGGTCACTCATCATAATCTTATTAAGTTTTCTTCCGGGATTCATCAAAGACGGTCGGTTGTACCCCGTCATCGTATTATCATTCTCTTACTCGTTAGTACTTATTTTAAATTGTTAGTACTTGCTCAGAATTTTCTACGTCTTTTCTTTTCTTCGCGCAGAGCCGGTCGCGATTACTCGTAAAAATCTTCTAAATCTTAAATTCTCCTAAATCCTAAGTCTTTTCCCAGGGTCCTGCAAAGAGAATCATTCCTTGTCATCGTTTATCGTTTTTTATTATTATTTACAACAGATTTTTCTAAGTCTTCATCCGGATTCGTTAAGAGACGATCGCAAACACTCAAGGGTGTTTCTTTGCACATTCTTGTACATCGTGTTACATTAGTAAGCAATCAGGACTGTCGAGCTTTTTCTTTCGTAAAAAAATCTGTGACCTTATCCGTTCGGTCACGAGTAAATTTCAATAAACCACTATGACCCCCTCTCAGTGCACACGGATTTAAAATACAACAAAGCTAAAGATTCACCTAGAAAAAGATGCACTGTGTTTTGTGGTTGTGCATTCTCTTATTCGCGCATGTGTATGAGAGTGTATATGTAAAAGAGGTTAGTAAAGAGGAGTGAAGGAACGAGATCCTGGAACTGAAACTACATGTCTTCTGTATCAAATTAATCGAATAATTTATCAAATGTTCTTTCAAACATTTCATCATTGTATACGTAAATTTTAATCATAGCTCTCTCACACATAACTTGTCTCACACATATACACATATGCGAATGAGAGAGAACGCACAACCACACAACGCAATGCATTTTTTTCTACGTACACTTTACCTCCATTCTTTAAATAAAGGCGAACGCTCGATCTAGATATATTATGTCTATAACTCTGTCACACGCAGACGCAGCACAATAGCAACGTTGCCAGATCTTTGCTATTTTTAGAGCGGGCTAATGTAAGTGTATACACGTACAAGATAGTGCAGCATTATATGATGTGTACAATCTATCTTAAATATTATAGAATTGAAAGAGAAATGGCGTTGTACGGAGAGACAGTCAAATGTCGAACATTTTGCTACAATTATAATCGGTGAACATTCTTAAGCTATTCTTATTGGAGCAGACGGGATCCGCGGTATAAGCCGCACGCCAAAGCCCCAGAGAGCATTCCCAGAGGTATTCCGATCCGTCGAAGTGACTTCCCCGAGAAAATGAATGTACCATCAAACATTTTCAGCACCCTAACTGATCCTTACCTGTACCGGTGCGTTCGCTAACTCTCTGGAGCGTTTTCCAAGTCCTTCTCACCCGGGTCGGTGCGTTCGCCAACCCTCTGGGATATTAATCGGATTTCACACTTCACACCCGAGACACATATGGCGCGTTCATCGTCTCTATCGGCCGCTACCGATTTTCGGAGACTTTCGTCTGATTCCATCTCTGGAGGGGGTACATAGAATACTTCCCCATAAGCCGCTAGCATATTCTATTGCCACCGTAACCGCCGCGTCCGCGATCGTCGCAACCGCCACCATGCCGGTAACTACTATCGTACCGTGCATTCGTATTAGACATAAGTAACTGTCCGCGTTAGATATAAGAAACTCTCCGCATTAGATATAAAAGACCGACCGTGTTCGATGAAGCCACCGACGTCTTAGTCTCGTGAGAACGGATGTGCATAATCCGTCTCTCACCGGATAACGGAAATGCGAAAACACCAAATGTGACTAGGTTCGTCGCGTTTTAACGAAAACCGCTGACCAATACCTTACGAGAAACGCGGGGAAGAGCCGGTGAGCGCGGATTCCTAATTCACGGCAGGCAGTCACTACCCGGATTTCGCGAGAGACGGTCATTCATCTTACTAAGTTTTCTCTCAGAATTCATCAAAGACTGTCGGTCGTACGTTATCGTATTATCATTCTCTTACTCATTAGTACTTATTTTAAATCGTTAGTACTTTCTCAAAATTTTTTAAGTCTTCGTGCAGAGCCGGTCGCGATTACTACGTCGCGACGTTCGATGTAAGCCATCGCGTTGAGCCGCTTGTGCCTCATTCTAAAGCCGAATAAACTTTGTTTCTTCCCGTTTTGTTGAACCACCCCAGAGTTCTCTTTCCTCCACAACCGACTGAATCCGGACATCGGCGAGTTGTCCGTAGCGGGAGCGGTGCACTTGGACACGGTGCATTTGGACACAGCCAATCACAGCACCGTGTAATTAGAGACATTTGTAGGGTTCCTTGGAACAGCGACTTGTGATTGGACTGTGTCCAATTGCCCCGTGTCCAACTGATATACACCCGTCCGCAGCCACTCAGCCGAGCGAAAGGCTCGAACATATGGCCGACCGCACGATCGGCTGGCCAACGTTGCACACAAATTTGGCACTCGAACAGAATTATGGAGGAAAGAGTTATAGATAAAGGGACAAGCGGCGTGACTCGGCGTTAATATACTAGCGATCAAACCCCGAGCTGGTGCAACTCCTGGATCAACTCGGTCTTGATTTGTTCGGTGGAATCAATGAGCTCCGTTGGAAGTGGCTCAGTTAATACTACGTCATCCATTCCAAGACAATGAAGGGCTTCTCCAAATCCTTCATTTCATCCGCCCACATACTGCAGACCGCTGTCATCGTATCAGCAGCCGATACCGCGACCATTATGACGTCCTCCGATGTGCGAGATGACGTCAGGACTTGCATCGTGAACAGCGCAGAAGGAAATCCGAAATCCAAATATTTTGGACATGCTCGTTGCCTTTGAGCAAGTGAAAGGACCCACAACCTCATCGCACACCGCATCCGCCTCACCGAGGACCGGCCAATAAAGCAGCACTATCGACCATGAAACACGGCACTGCAGACCGTCGTAAACGAAGAGGTTGCCTGCATGAAGATCGACAGTGTCATCAAGCTTTTCGAGAGCGCATGAAGCTCGCCAGTCGTCGTCGTCCGGAAAAAGGACGGTCAGTATCGTTTGTGTATCAACTTTTGACAACTGAATGTGGCCATTAAAAAGGACGCATTCCAGCCGCATAATCGTAGCGTTGGATAAACTGCGCGGGGTCAAATACTTATCCACTCTTGACCTCAAGAGGGACTACTGGCAGATCTTGTTGGACCCTGCCAACAAACCAGTGACGGCCTTTACCGTATCCAGGGGAAGACTCATGCAGTTTACGGTAATGCCCTTTGAACACTTGGCACCCGCGACATTTCACTTATCGATCGTGTGCTCGACCCAACTGCGTGTGCTGGATCCGTACGTGCTTGTTTACCTGGACGATATAATCGTTCTGAGCGAAACTTCTAACGAGCACCTGACTCGGCTAAAAGAAATGTTCTTATGCAATTGCGTAACGCCAGCTTCCACATAAACCCGGATAAATGCTGTTTCTGCGTATCTTAATTAAAATATCTCGGACAAATAATCGATCGAAAGGAAATGTACACGGAAAAGTCGGCGCCGTCGCCGAGTGACCTACACTCCGAACCGTCCGCCAATTCCGTCAATTCCTCGGCTTTGCCTCGTGGTATCATCGATTCGAAGGGGACTTTACTCGCCTTGTCGGCCAGCTCCCATGCCTGACCCGGAAGATGGGCCTGGGATGAAACCGAGGAAGCAACCTTCAGAGCACTAAAACGCGTTTTTATCTCTACATTCATTCTGGTTTGTCCCGACTTCATGAAGAAATTTATACTTCAGACTGATGCCAATGCGCAAAGCGTAGGGGCTGTCCCGACGCAATACTAGAAAGATGGGAAACGAGTTATTGCGTACACCAGCCGCACTCTCAGCCAAGAAGAATTATAGTACCACCAAGCTGGAATGCATCATATGAGATATTTGACACATGCACCGCTACCTCGAGGAATATCACTTTACCGTTGTCACCGACCATTAATCCATTCGCTGGTTGCAGCACCTTAAGACACTCATCGAGTGACTAACGCACTGACTGTTCGAGCTATAGCAGTACGATTTCAATATCTGCTATAGGAAGGCGTTCTCCAACAAGGTAACGGGCGCGCTACCGGCAGCCGTCACTCGGCGCTGTTCGGCCCGAGAAGTTAAACAACTGGTACCGCCGCCTCAAAGACGCAGTACAAAATAGTGGCACCATAGGTTACATGATCTAAACTTCCACGAGACACCCGCATTCACGCAATGGAAAAAAATGTGTACCACGCGGCAAACGGGACGAATTAATTTAACGACAAGCCGACAATAACCGACAAGTGGGATATCTGGGCACCTGGGACGAGCCGCACCGCTATTCGCAGCACCACGACCGTCGAGCCGCACTGTCAACTGTGGCACAATCGGCGACCGACCAGCCGTCGCCGAGGGATCGAGTCCACCCACCACTGACGAACAGCCTGACATCGTGGTCGTCTGTAACCAATTGGATGATTATCATCACCACCGGATCGATTTGACACCGGGCGTATATGGGGACGTACCGTACTTTGCAGTACACGTGATCCACCGATATCGCCTCCGGACCACCGGCAGAAGATGGGTTCTTTGATTCATCCGGGACTGTTACCGCCTACCGCTAGTAGAACACGTCCGCACCATTACCGTGTATATCAGGTCTGTACCACACCGACCATCGGGACAAATTGTAAACTCACATCCACGCCGTCACCGTCTCGTTAGTTAATAAATCCGTGTAAATTCGCGTCCGCGCTATCACCGTCTCATTAGTCAATAAGCTCGTGTTTAATTGTAAACTCGCATCATTACCCGTTTCGTTAGTTAATAAGCTCGCGTTTAGTTGTATGCTTGCGTCAGCGTTATTTCGAATTCATAATATGTAAATTCACTATTAGAAATTATATTTGTGTAACCTGCGTCCGTACCATAATCGCGACATCTGATCCATCGCATTTGTAATTCACAGTACATCAAAATTAATTTTATTTGTTTTTATTTATTATTACCAACTCAGTGTACCTTTTATTTCTACGCGTCCGACCAAACTCGAACACCGATGAGCTATCCACACCTTTACCACGAGCCCTCAGCTCGTGTAACTAGTCGGTCAGGATATGGCTAACCATCGTAATGCGGATCAGATATGTTGCAATTATCATGTTGATGTACGCAGAACGTTGGCTAGTAATAAATGTAAAACTCTAAAAATAATTTTAGTGACTTTGTTAAGTGTCACACAGTTATACTGCACAATATATATTCGATTATCGTTTTTCAAAAATTTCTTTCGAAAATGTTTCATTGTTTCTAAAAACCTGAAGAGTTTTTAAGTCATTGCGTTTCCGCTATTATCGAGAAATTAATAAAAAATTACAGAAATATATTTATCACGATATCAAAATCCAGGAAAATATCAAAAAACAATTTCGAAATGTTTGTTAAAAAGTTCTTAAAAAATATTGCAAAGAGAAGAAATTTTCACTTATTCTAAACTCTTGAAAAAGTCAGAAAAATTTGAGATATTTCAATAGCATATTTACTAATAATAGTGAAAATTGCAACTCAACTATTGAAATTATACTTCCTTATTGCATTTCGTATTGTCACCGTATGATATTGTCACGTCCCGGCAGGTCGCGGCCGCAAAGGGTGGATGCGGGGCTCGGACGGTCGCGCGGGGCAGATCGCTATTTTCGGGTCAAGCGAACCTCCGCGGTTCTTCCCGCGCATACGCGCGATCAAAAGGGGTAACGTCACGAGTGTCCAATGAAAAGGAGAGCTAAGAACGCGGAGAGTATAGAACTTGAGGACTTACCAATTAGCCCTAACCTTGAGATGGCTGCGCTGGGGTAGTTACACCAGGCTCAGCAGGGGTGGACCCTTGTAACCAGTGGATGACGCGATGCTGTGACAGGGTCCGCAGTCTGGCCTGTGCTTTTAACTCTGTTATGTTGGGGAATCCTTGGGTTGGAGCGATCCCGTCCTGGTAGTGATGAAGTATTTCCGTCCTTAGATATTTGAAGTACGGCCCTCTGGGGTCTCGTGGGCTGGCGGTACGTGGTACCTTGGGTGGTTCCGTCGGCGGATCGAACGTAATCGCGGTTACTCGATATTCGCGGGTTGCATCTTCCAGTGCGCACGGAGGATTCGACGAAGGTAGAGGGGTTGGAGTATACAGGCGAGGAGAGGTACCGATGAGATTGCTGAATTTGATGGTGGCAGTACCGTGTAGCTGACGCAGCAGTTTACGGCGCTGGTATTCGCCACCACCTCGTCTGGTACGCTTTTGTGGCAATAAGGTCGGCAGAGATATGCCAGCGAGTAAGAAAGTTCGTGAGAGCGTGCAGCTAAGTCTGCACCCAGGTCGCCCTCTCACTCATAATCCAAATCTGCTGAGATTATCGTCCTTACTTGCGTAATTGCGGGGTTCGATACGAGCGTGCAGCTGAGTCTGCACCAGGTCGCTCTCGTATACTAAACCTTCGCAGGGTTACCACAAGAGAGGCTGGCTTTTCCTGGGCCAGGGGGTTTACCGTAACGAGTTGGGATGTAAGGATGCCGTAGGGTGTGAAGGATGATTCGAACTCAAATATTCAAAGTATATATATATATATATATCTATATATTCTGAGACTTTTGGTTTTACAATACTACATTTGGTTGAGATCGTAGACGCAAACGTAAACGTAGCGAGGAAGGGTTGGAGAAAGGGTTAAAGGAGCTGGTACGGAATGGAAAGGGGTGAAGGGGTTAAAAAAGGGGGTGAGTGGGTGGTAAAGGGTTAACAAGTGTCAAAGGGTTAAGTGGTAGGTGGGTGGTGAAGGGGGAGGGGGCTCTTGTTGGTCGCTATTACTCTGGTTTACTTTAAGGTGGCGCAAAACAGTCTAAGTTCGACTGCTTGAAAATATTCTAAGTTCGAATTCGTGAAAATATTCTAAGTTCGAATACGTGAAAATATTCTAAGTTCGA
>NW_022639453.1:3436983-3437724 GCF_010583005.1 Odontomachus brunneus
TTGTTTACAAAAGCTTCGGCGATATCGATGGCAGTTGCCTGTTTTAGTGGGATTGCCAAGGAATACTTCGTTAGGAGGTCCTGGATGGTTAGAATATATGAATTTCCGGAGGAGGTGGTAGGTAAGGGATCCATGATGTCCATTGAAATTTTCTCGAATGCCTCCTTGGGGGTGTCTGTTAATACTATCGGTTGTCTTGTTTTTACCCTGACCAATTTCTTTAGCTGGCAGTTACGGCAATTCCTTATGTAGGTTTGCACGTCTGTTTTTAGGTTTGGCCATTGGTACTTTCCTTTTATCCTGAGGTATGTTTTGGTGATTCCTTTGTGACCGCCTATTGTGCTGGCGTGGTTTTCCTCGATGATCCTCCGTCTGTCGGGGAGTGGAGGAATTTGGACCTTATTGGTACAGAGAAGGATCTTTGTCGTGATACCTTCGAAGTTGGATTTAATCAGGTTCTCTACCATAGGGGAAGGGATGTCTTCTATATTGCCTTTGCACATGGATATTGACGCTAGGTTAAGTTCCATGCATACGTTCTTCAGGCATTGTATGGCCTCCTGCAGAATCTCGATGTCGATTTGGGTGGTTGTTCGCTTCTTGATCACCAGAAGGATCGTAGGTGAGCCTCTTCCGGGGATGACACGTGCCCTGCCCAACATAGTGTCGGGTGGTAATGGCGGCAGCAAGTTATTATCCCTCAACATCTTAGCCCCTTGGTCGCAGGGGTCGCCCTTTTGG
>NW_022639453.1:3437734-3442325 GCF_010583005.1 Odontomachus brunneus
ATGGCTCTATGGTCCTTCCTTGTCAGGAAGTTATCCTTAATTTCGTGTATGTTGCCGATTCCGAACTGGTAGGGTTCGTTGATTCGTTCGAAAATGGTAGAGTCGGAGCTGTCTGTGCTGTCTGTCGTGCTGGTCACATCGCTTTGGTCCGTTTCCTCGTCGTTCGGAATGTTTGGGTTCGTGCTCTCATGGTCTGGGTCACCGTTGCTTATGTCGGTAATCTCTGGGTTAGGTAGGTTTGTGCTGCGGACGCGTGTCGAGAATAAGGATTCGTCGGAGTCCGAGGGTTCGGTATTTGCTGTAAGGGGGAATAGGTTGGCGCGTGGGGGGTTTCGGGATAGTGCATCGGCGTTTCCGTTGATTTTGCCGCCTTTGTACACCACTTCATACTCGTACTCTAGCAATTTGAGCCTCCATCTAAATAATCGCGAGCTCGGATCTTTTACGGAATGCAGCCATACTAACGGTCTGTGGTTTGTGACGAGTTTGAACTGTCGGCCGTATAGGTATGGACGGAAATGCTGGACGCTATAAACGATTGCTAGGAGTTCTTTCTCTATTGTTGAGTAATTTTGTTCGGCTGAATTTAGTAAACGTGACGCGTATGCTATCGGGAGATCTTTGCCTATCTCCCCTTGGCTTAAGATTCCTCCTATTGCGTAACCCAACGCATCTGTTGTGATTACGAAGGGTCTAGTAAAGTCGGGGTACTGTAGGATTGGATCTGTACATAGGGCGTCTCGCAAGGAAGCGAAAGATTGTTCCTGGGCATGTTTCCACTCGAACGTGGCGTCCTTTTTTAGCAAGTTCGTCAGAGGCTTCGCGATTTTCGAGAAGTTTGGTATAAAACGCCTGTAGTATCCCGATAGGCCTAGGAACTGTTTCACGTTCTTCGAGTTTGCCGGTCGAGGGAAGTTTTTCACTGCTTCGATTTTCTTTGGGTCCGGTTTTACTCCCGTTTCTCCTATTATATGACCGAGATACGAGACTTCTTTGCGTAAGAACTCGCACTTGTCGGGTTGGAGTTTGAGATTGGCGGCGCGTAATTTTTCGGCTAATTTTGTAAATTTAGCGGAGTGCTCCTCGAGTGAACTAGCGTATAAGACTATATCGTCGAGATAAACAAACAATTCGGTGCCCTGCAGCCCTGTGAGGATTTGGTCCATTAATCGCTGGAACGTGGCTGGCGCGTTTTTTAGACCGAAAGGCATCCTACTGAATTGATAGTGACCATGCGGAATCGAAAAAGCGGTTTTGTGTGCATCCAATTTGTCCATTTCGATCTGGTGGAAGCCAAATGCCAAGTCGAATACGCTGAAATATTTAGCGCTGCCAAGCTGGTCTAAGATCTCCGTTATGTTAGGGAGCGGATAAGCATCGCCTATTGTCTTCTCGTTTAGTGCGCGGTAGTCGATTACCATCCGCCACCTTTTGTTTCCTTTGGAGTCCGGTTTTTTGGGCACAATCCACAAGGGAGAATTATAAGGTGAATTAGAAGGTTCTATTACTCCGTTGTCTAGGAGGTCTTGTACTTGTTTATTGATTTCTTCCTTGTGAATCGGCGGGAATCGGTATTGCTTTGTGTTTATGGGTATTTCGTTAGTTGTGGTTATTTTGTGTCGGGTCGCGTTTGTAAATCCTAACCTTTCGTTTGGTAATCGGAAAATGTCGCTATGATTTCTAAGGATTTTCCCTACGTGGTCAGCTTCCAAGTTATTCAGATGCTCGAGGCGCAGGAAGGTTTTTAACTCTTCGTACTTTTGATGTTTCTGCGCTAAGAAATGAGCCTCTTCGTTGCCCGAGGAATGGGACACGTGGAAACACATTTGTCTGTTATCGCCCTTTTCGCCTAGGCGTGCGGGTGTTTGCAGGTCAAAAGTGTCCTTTGTTTCGATCGCCCGTGTAGCTTTACCCGTCCCTAGGGTGGGTTTGTTTATACAGGCGGTCTTTTCGCCGGCGGCCGGTATGCCCTTAGGTTTCGACGTAGGCGAAGCGCGAGGTCTCTTTGAAACGATGTCGAATTCTTCTAATTCTATCGTTGGAATTGGAATTTTGAGGTCAGTTTCACCCGTATTGACGATTCGCATGTATGCTACCCCGTTGCAGTTTGAGACGACGGCGTCTCCTGCAAAAACGTCTCCTCGGAGCGGTAGGCGAGGTACGTAGCCTTCTTTAATATACGAATTTAGAATTTTCAATGGCAAGATACCGCGCGTTTTGCGGGGATTGAGACTGTCGTTTCATTAAGTAGGGGTATCGGTATCCCTTGCCAGATGAGGACTTGTCTTTTGAAATCAATTGAACCAGCGTCGCTTAGAAAGGCGGTTCCTAGGATGCCTTCCTGTGGGATTGGAAAATCGTCGCTCACGACATGAAGTTTTATCGGGAATCCCATGTGGGTTACGCTAACGGACCCTAGTGTTGGGATACTGCCCGATGTGATGCCTTTCAGCATGATTTGGTCGCGTTGATTAATCGCGTCGAATGAGTCGATTTTTGATTGTTTAATTAAGTTAGGCGCGGCCCCGGTGTCGACCATGAATAGTGTGGCTTCTTTCAGTCCTTCAGCCTTGAATCGGACCGAGGGCGCGTGTGAGAAGTCGCGAGGATTTAGGACTGCAACTCGGTATTTGCTGGTTCCGCTGTTTCTATCGCGCGAACCGGGCTTTTGGGCGTTTGAAGGGGGCCCGCTTGGGGTGCGTCCCGGTTTCCCGAGGGGTGTAGGGCGTTTCCCTGGTCCCGTCGCGAGTTATTGTACTGGCGCTTACGGCACTCTTCTATTTCGTGCCCTGCGTTCTTGCAGTAGCGGCACCAGGCAGAGGCGCGGTCCCGGGGTGGCGGGGAGTTGTACGGGTTTTGAGAGGGGCGAGGCGCGTTGTCTTGCCAAGCTCGGGGCCCTCTGACTTGGTCGTAGCTTCGAGTTGGAGGGGGGCGGTTACTATACGAGGGGCCGTTGTAGTCGCGGGGAGATGGGTACCGTTGCTCCTGTTTCACCGGTGTTGAGTGAGCCATTAGGCGGCTGATCATGTTTACGTTGTTACCGCGCGGGTACCGTGATTCATACCGACGCTCGGAGCGTTCGCGTTCGTTGTCTAGCTCATGTCTTTTTGCTAGTGCTTTCGCGTAGGAGAAAGCCTCGAGGGGCCTGCGGTAATGCTCGTCGCGTAGCCAGAAGCGATATTCTCGGGGGAGGCCCTCGCAGAAGGACCTGGCTGTGAGTTCGTCTACGTTAGTGATAGTGGCGGCGTCCAATGAGCCGCGATCGCGACGCTCGCGATCTAATACTGAGGATCTGAGGTCCCTAACACGAATTATGTAATCCAGCATATGTTCGTTTGACTTCTTAAAAACCGTGCTGAGCTCGCCTCGACATTGATCGAGGGTCTTGATTGACCCAAATGATGCGTCTAATATATCGAGCAGTTGTGTGACCGTGTCGAGGTGTTCATCCTCTACGACGAAGTAAGCCTGCCCGCGTAATTTGTTTACGAGAAGGCGCGTTAGGCTTCTCTCGGCGGAGGGCAGCAAGATATCCTGCGCGCGTCTGCATGCGCGCGCGAACTGGGATATAGTCATATTGATCCCGTCGTAGTAGGGTACGGATTCGGTCGCTTCGCGGAAAGAGATCCGCGGGACTTCGGGGTTATATTCCGCGGGGTAGGCACGGTAACTTGTGACGTCATCGGGAGGCGGGGACAAGGTTTTCCCGTTCTTCGAGGATACTTCGATAGGCGAGTGCTCACGGGGCTGATTCTCGCGGCGTGACATTTCGCTTTCGCGTTCGCGGAGGGAGTTTTCCAATTGCTCGAAACGTCGTTGGTAATCGGCCTTCTCTAAATCGAATTCTTTTCCTTGTTTCAGGAGCGCGTCGGCCTGCTCCTGCAGCTGGGCTTCTCTCTCCTTGAGTCGACGCGCGGTCACCTCTAGCTCTTCCTCGGAAAGTTTACTCTTACTTCGCGTAGCCATTGTATTAGAGTATGGGTATGTGTGTATAAAAGTAAGGAAAGGAAAGGAAAAAGGGGGGGAGGGGTTTCGCGGCGTTACGTCTTAGCGTATCCCACCGCTGTCACCAGTTTTTGTCACGTCCCGGCGGGTCGCGGCCGCAAAGGGTGGATGCGGGGCTCGGACGGTCGCGCGGGGCAGATCGCTATTTTCGGGTCAAGCGAACCTCCGCGGTTCTCCCCGGGAATACGCGCGATCAAAAGGGGTAACGTCACGAGTGTCCAATGAAAAGGAGAGCTAAGAACGCGGAGAGTATAGAACTTGAGGACTTACCAATTAGCCCTAACCTTGAGATGGCTGCGCTGGGGTAGTTACACCAGGCTCAGCAGGGGTGGACCCTTGTAACCAGTGGATGACGCGATGCTGTGACAGGGTCCGCAGTCTGGCCTGTGCTTTTAACTCTGTTATGTTGGGGAATCCTTGGGTTGGAGCGATCCCGTCCTGGTAGTGATGAAGTATTTCCGTCCTTAGATATTTGAAGTACGGCCCTCTGGGGTCTCGTGGGCTGGCGGTACGTGGTACCTTGGGTGGTTCCGTCGGCGGATCGAACGTAATCGCGGTTACTCGATATTCGCGGGTTGCATCTTCC
>NW_022639453.1:3444089-3447115 GCF_010583005.1 Odontomachus brunneus
AGTAAGGGACTTAGAAAAATTTAGAAGTAAGGGACTTAGAAAAATTTAGATGTAAGGGACTTAGAAAAATTTAGATGTCGTGTGGTGATGGGCGGAGGAAGGGTTGGTGGTGAGGTAGTGAAAGGGTTGAGGTGAAGGGTTGCCCCTGTTCGGGGGGGGGTTAAGGTGAAAGGGTTAAAAAAGGGTTAATTTTCTGGAGAGTTGTTTCTTTTCGAAAGTGAAAAATACGGTCCGGGTTTTCACCGGACGTGACAATATATATTTTATCTTATAAGTTAAAAACTTTACTAAAGAGCTACAAAATTTTGTAGAGATCTTGCAAAATAAACGACAATTATGTGCAAGGAATGATATTGTGAAGATCCACTCTTTCATTCATTATCAACTATTCACTCCCATTTCGAGCGTAAGATAAAATATGCATGCGTTAAAACCGTTAAAATTAATTAACTGAAAAGAACTTATCTTTGTCAATATAAACGATGTCTGTTTTTTTAGTAAATTTCATACATCAAAATATGATTGCACAGCGTGTGCGTTGTGACGTGGTGGCATCGTGCCCCGTCACAAGGACGCGGACACAGGGGGAGCAGCTACCAGCATTCAGCTACTATTGCTACCGGCCGGCAGCGAGATGGGGTCCCGCATAAGTAAACATATTCTATGTCCCTGGGAGATTAATAGGCGAAGGCTGCGAAGGAAAGCGCTTTTGTCTCAGTCAGTTTAACGCGAGCAATCAAGCAAGGCGGATGCGAACTGAGCAACAATTTTTCCGAGTGATCTTACGTCGAACGACATAGAGATAACTCTCACACGGTAATGTGTACAAGTCCTGCTGTTGTATGGGTATTCGTATTTCATCGCTGTGTCCAAACGTTGTGTTAGCGTATGGTTTGTATGTGTGTGTTTCGATTTTGACGATGCGATCGTCAAAGACCGGACTACTTCCAATGTTTAAAATGTCAATTATCTTTTCAATTGTTTCGTACGATGAATCCTAGAGATTTAAGAAATTCAATATTCGCCGCGCTGACTTTTTGTTTTATACAACCACGAGTATTGTTTGGAACCGTCTTCGGTGCAATGAAATGTTTTTTCGGGTGTGTCACTTGATCCGTTTCATTCAGTACGAGCATCTCACGCGCTTCCAAAAATATAGAATTCGTGTTAACGTTGTAGTCGCCGTCGCATGTGCAGTCTGATGGTAATCTCTTCTTCTCGAAAATCGAGCAATCGCCCTTCTTGATCGACGATACGCCGTTAAATCTGTAATGCTTCGTGCGATGATTGGAAAATAAATGGCATGTGCCGGCGTTTCCAATATCTTATATCCTGGTGACACGTTAGGAGAGTTTATGTATCGTATGTATCATGGTACACGGGTACCATTGCTGTATGCACCACTGACGATGCTGCATTCTACACGAATAATATTCACATTCATAATCTTAATCGGTGCATCCGATTCGTACCATTGTTGCGGTGCTAATATACGATTCGATGAGAATCCCAAGAGCAAACCAATGTTGTTCGGCTTACTAAAATTTATTCTGTAAGCACATTTTATTTCGCTCTTCATTGTATTATGATTGGCGATTGGCACAAATTATTATAGGATATTCACCCTTGTCATCTCTATATAGATTATTTTTGGTACGTACTGTTGCTTGAGAAATTACACGTCTTAAATACTCGTTTATGGCATGCAATTCGTACGATCCTTCAGGAATTGAAATTTTCCTGTCATCGTCACCAAAGTAAAATTTATTGTTCGATACGTTTACATTCGGTATCGTATGATAAGATTCAAAGGTGGTCAAGCCAAGTTCATAATCATCATCACTCAAATCTATGGCAGGAAAGTAGCTCGCCGTAAGGGTGCTACTATATTATACTATTGCCCGACAGCGTAAGTGTCAGTGACATACTCGGGCAACTGTCAAACGAATATAGTGTCACGTCTTAGTTGTTTTTTAAAACGTGTTAATTGTCCTTTTTGGGTCAATGGATTTAACCACTTTACCCTGGGATGGACAAGTTCGTGTGATTGTGAGTGAGTAAATGTGTAAATGTATGTGTGTGTATAAAATAATTATTTTACTTACTGATTCTGGTTGTAATGATTCTTTCTATTAAGAAATTTTAAATTATTTGAAGTCCTTCTCGTTCTGTAGTAACAGAGAGACTGAAGAGCTTAGGATCGGACTTAAGAGGTTGGTGTAGGTTTGGGAATATGAATAAAGTGTAACGTGACGCTTAGGTCAGGGGATATGTTAGGAAAATAAACCTTTATCTTTCCAGTAACTTATTTACGAATTTTAATGTTTTATCTTAGTGATCCAATTGTTATGTATATTGTTTGAATTTTATAAGTTTAATTAATTAATTATAAACTGACTGATTGATCATCTGATTGATTGACTGATTCCTTGTTTCTAGTCTGATTTCTTGTCTCAAGTCTGATTTCTTGTCTCTATTAGAATTATTACTTCTTGTTTCTATTAGAATTATTACTTCTTATTTCTAGTCTGATTTCTTGTCTCACTACTACTGTGTGGGCAGTCGCACCCGTTTTTATAGGCAGGTGGCGAGATACCCCCGCGTGAGTTCTCACCACCTTTTAGTAGAAGGGGAAAGATGTTTCTCACGACATGTGAGTAATAATCAATAGTGAAATTTTGACAACTTATTATCAGTCCATTGTTCCTTGACCACCCATTTATTGCATTCCTGGTGGTAACAGAAGGTGCACTTACAAGGAAACGGTCGGGGGCGTCCCTCACCGAATTTGATGAGCATTGGATATGTTGTAGAGCATCAAAAAACATTAGACACGTATTTTTTTTTTATGTGCTTATCTCGAGGTTCAGGGGTTGAAACCACCCCTTGAAAAAAACGGACTTTTTCATTTTTATTTAATATTTCCTAAAATATGAGGTATATGAAAAAATATTTCAGACAAAAGTTTTACAGTATCTTATGCCCTTTCCATCGGTCTATTCAAATTTTTTAAAATGCAATATTTC
>NW_022639453.1:3450102-3452662 GCF_010583005.1 Odontomachus brunneus
GGGGGGTGAAATATTGCATTTTAAAAAATTTGAATAGACCGATGGAAAGGGCATAAGATACTGTAAAACTTTTGTCTGAAATATTTTTTCATATACCTCATATTTTAGGAAATATTAAATAAAAATGAAAAAGTCCGTTTTTTTCAAGGGGTGGTTTCAACCCCTAAACCTCGAGATAAGCACATAAAAAAAAATACGTGTCTAATGTTTTTTGATGCTCTACAACATATCCAATGCTCATCAAATTCGGTGAGGGACGCCCCCGACCGTTTCCTTGTTAGTCGAACTGAAAAGAAGTTACGTCGGACGTAACAACAGAGTTCTCGCAACGAAACATCAGGAATTTAAATAGGTTTGTCGACAGTTTGCAGAAAATGTAAACACAGTTGTCCGCAAGTGCTTTCTTCGTAACGTTGATAGGATGCGATTGTACTCAATTTTCACTACATCTTTTTCGAGATATCGAATCAATTCTTTGGGCGGTCTAAGGTTACCAAAACTATCGAAATATATCGCGCGTTCTCCTCTCTTTGCGTACGCCACCCAATGAATACCAGATCCTTCAGCGTCGTCCAAATTTATGATACCGCTTTCGTTTATACGCGGTAACATCGGGAGTGCGTTACGCATAAACACACCTCGGAAAAATGGGATACGCAAGCGCTTCGCCAAATAGTCCAATTGAACGTTGGTGGTTGCATCGGTAGGCATTTTTATCGTTTCATCGATGTTTTTTTTTTTCTTCGAAACGCCTATTCCACGTTTGTATGGGGCAAGATAGACTCCTCGACCTTTCGTGACGCGGTCTTCCATGGCACGATGATGACGTTTTAATTCTTCCAGTTGACGTTGAGCAGCCTAGTTGTCATTCACAACCTTTGCAACCCCCGCTGCTTCTCCAACCAGCGAATCGACCACTCCCAATAACGGTAAAACTGGCAAAACACCACCACGTTTCGCTAACGGAAATATTCGTTTCGTCTTTTTCCTCTTCGTTTTCAAACCCATACCGAGTCTTTGCTTTCATAGCCGCCCAGACTGCTGTAGCTGCAACTCTCTCACCGAGAGTCGAATCTTTCGAAGTTATGCGTTCCTGAGCTTTCAGCGAGAATCTTATCCGCCGCGTGTCTATCGGTAAGGTTATTACTCCGAGAATATGCAATGTCGTGCTTGCGACACGCTTCGTCCAATGAATTAATGGCTCGATCACCTCTGGCCAATCGTTTTGCCAAGCGAGTTCCAGGACCGCAAAAATTATATCCGGGGATGTGCAACTCGATAGGAAGTGCGTTTATCGCACGATTTAATAGACCTCTACCAATTTTTCTTCAGCGACATTCGTTGCAGTCTCTGATCAACGGTGCTGGACCGTCGATGTACGTTCGTTGCCACGGACGATTATAATGTTCCAGACACCGGTGATACTGCTGAACCTCCGAGTCAGTATTTATATGCTCGGGGAGTCTGTCCCACAAAATGTCAATGTGCGTCGAAAACCCACGTAATAGGACAACCTTCGTTATGTATTTCAACTATTCGGAGGTTAGGTTTCGAATGTCGCAAGTATCCGACAGTAGGAAAAACATTTTCGAAACTGAACAATTTTGATATGATGCACCCTTATAAATAATTCAATCAGAACAACTCGTTAACGAAATCAATTTCGCAACTTGCAGAGAAAACATGCGGTTCTTGAAGCAACCGACAGCGATACGCGTGACAAATTTCGATGATAGAACGCAATCAATGTACGATCAAGAAACACGCCGACATGGAAACATGCTTCCAAACACGATTTGTGGAATCATATGCAGCCCTTCGAACTGCGGCAAGACAAACGTGTTGATAAGTTTGTTGGAAAGTCCACACGGTCCACGTTTCGAGAACTTGTATGTGTACTCGAAATGATTGCAACAGCCCAAATATCGCTATTTGGAAAATTTGCTGACATCGATTGATGAAATTGGTTACTTTACATTCTCCAATAACAGCGACGTGATTCCAACGACAGAAGCGCTTTCTAATTCCATTTTTATTTTTGACGTTGCATGTGACAAACAAGATGTGATAAAGGAATACTTTGCTATGGGTCGCCATTCGAACGTTGACTGTTCCCATCTCTGTCAAACGTATGCAAAGATACCCAAGCATCTTATACGCGACAACACAAATCTGCTGATTCTCTTCAAACAGGATGGTACCAACTTAAAACATATTTACAACGATCATGTGAACACTGACATGTCATATGAGGATTTTAATGCATTGTGTCGTGAATGTTGGCAACATAAATATGGCTTTACAGTGATTGATAAGGACAGTTCTATGAACAATGGTCGATATAGGAAAGGATTTAACGATTTTGCTACGCTGTGAGTTGTACAATCGTCGTTGTTACTTCAACGTGGCAACATCGTTCCAACGTGGTTCCAACATCGTTCCAACGTCATTTTAACATCGTTTCAACGTCGTTCCAACATCGTTGTAACGTGATAACATCGTTCCAACATCGTTCCTACGTCGTTTCAACGTCGTTCTAACTATATAACGTCGTTCCAAC
>NW_022639453.1:3453835-3455032 GCF_010583005.1 Odontomachus brunneus
AAAAATATATTTTATTATCGCATTCGACATATATCCTAACCTAATATATATTTTACCTTAATCGGGGTACACTTGTAATATATACATTTTTTTTATAGCGGTATACGCGATAATGTCCCCATGGTAACGTATCGATTGATTCTGGTACGATATATCGCTTGTCATCGTACGGACTCAGAACGATTTTCGTTTCGGACACTGTGTACACTTCGTGCAATTTTGATCTAATGCATGATTGTTGGCGAGTCGTTTCAATCTCCTCTTTCAAACATTGTGTATAATCATTAAAAGTTATCGTTCGCGTTACGACATTACTCTTAACGCCTTTGGCCTTTTTTGTATCCCTTTTACCGTTCACTCTCAACGCGTACATCTTCGCTCTGAGACCGACGAATTCCATCATTATCGCTCCATTGTTTTCGTCTTTCATCAAACCCGGAACTTTCTTATTTACAAGCGGTATACCGTATACGTTGTCAGCGGGATAATCACTCGTATCAAACCTTGCAATATTACGTTTCATGTGCTCGTATACATCATCGCATTTGATGTTGTAAATAAGACTGTCAGTGTCAGTGTACATTATTTTACATTTGTCGCGATATAGAGGATACATGTACTCGTGATGAAATTCATACAAACAAACCTTTGATATATCGAGTATGCACATACCCACATAGATCGGCTGGTTAAATTTCACCTCAAGTTTGCGCAATTCAACGGCAACTAAATTTTCGGCGAAAACGCTTCTACTATGAAAATTTGGTTTTGCGATCATTGTCTCAGCACCGTACCTTCCATCCCATTTTGTCAACAGTTTTACATCTACATGATTGCGAACATTTTCCATTGTTTTGCCGAATACTGCATTATTCATCAATTTGTACAAATTTTTTTCAAAATCATTGGTTGCACGCGTTCTAAATTGTGTGTTTAATTCGATATAATCGCGGAGCCATGGAGATTGAGCAAATTGAAGCACGCGGTATATCTTTACGATACGAAGACCATGACGCGTGCACTGCTGCAGGTTGCGATAATGAATAACATAACGTTGTTTATTGTATAGCGTCGCGAGAAGTTTTTCCTGTCTTTTGCCGGGTGGTTTATCACGCGTTGGGCAAAACGGTAGGTCAGCTTGTGCGTCATGTAAATCTTCCGGATACTCCAAGTCGACCTCGAGAATATAACCTATGG
>NW_022639453.1:3455492-3455867 GCF_010583005.1 Odontomachus brunneus
CGCCCACTGTTCCTTCGATAAAGTTTCCATATCGATATTGGTTGATAACTTTTCTTTTACACGGTGTGCTAACTTTTCTAGTTGCTCGACGAACCACAAAATACAATCCGTATCGCGACGGCACCGAAAATATGATACCGAATCGTCGTACGAGCAACGCAAGTAATATGCTATACTAAATACTTTGTGATGCTGATACGCGTGCGATGTACATCCCTCCTCTTCCTTCTCACTTACCGTCTTCTCCAGTGTGCACTCTAGGTCGGCATACACCACAAAGGGAACTCACTCCTTCCTGCTGTGATTGCTAAAACTCAACCATTTATTGTCTTCGCTGGGTAGCAGGATGGCACAGTCGTTTAATTTTTCGCAGTC
>NW_022639453.1:3455877-3456074 GCF_010583005.1 Odontomachus brunneus
TTTCTCCAGTGTGCACTCTAGGTCGGCATACACCACAAAGGAAACTCGCTCCTTCCTGCTGTGATTGCTAAAACTCAATCATTTATTGTCTTCGCTGGGTAGCAGGATGGCACAGTCGTTTAATTTTTCGCAGTCTACCGCGTGACTCTCTAACTTCTCGTTGGAGTGGAAATAGTGCAGGCATCTATAAAAAAAAA
>NW_022639453.1:3456730-3456890 GCF_010583005.1 Odontomachus brunneus
GTCGTTTAGCCCGACTATGTTCTTCCAACAACTCGAGGCACTCGTCACACTTTTATACCCACATGTCGTATTCGTCTCGCGAACTCAATCGAGCGGACTGCTCCTGCAGTTCACGTTCAACTCGCGCGAGTTCTTCCATTTTTTCACAAAAACGCACTTT
>NW_022639453.1:3456905-3461145 GCF_010583005.1 Odontomachus brunneus
CACTTTCACAAATTGATTGTTCTTCTTTAGGATGTCCTTAGGTGCATAAAGGACACAAATTGCATGGAAGTATTTGAAACAGTGGTCCTTTGCAATCTGAGCAAAATCTCCCGTCTATCGCATCATATATTTCAATTAGATGCTTCCGAACTGCATACATGTGTGTAAATAAATCAGTCACTCGCAACATACATGAAGTGCATAATACTAAACTACCTCCTGTAGAATAGTAAAAATATATACAACACATTTTTGTACGTCCATTTAGTGTATTGATTTCTGAATTATGAATTAATTTGTCAGTTCTTTCCATAAATTGGTCATTACAATCACTATGGTAATCACTGTCACCTGCGAGTATATTTTCTTCATCGGATGACTCTTCGTCGAGTATTCTTTCAAAATTGTTGTTCACTTCCATCACTTCGTCGTTGTTGCCATTTATCGGTTGCACATCCATATCATTCATTTCTTCATCGTCTAATATTTCTTCGACTGGAAGATTATCACCTCCATTATATGTTCACTACATCATATATGCTCTTCTATTCAGCATACAGACACACTTAAAAACTTTTTTATTTTTTCTCGCTGTCGTTGGTATAGTCTTCAATAAGAACTTTTTGCTCGCGTTCGATGTTTGTCATTGTCTGAGGGTTGGACTAAACGCGCGCTGAAAATCTTCCTGATTTTATATGTTCTATTTTTCCTATGTAATTTTTTTAATGTATTAATGTTTCTCTTTTTATTTCCCATCAAAGTATCTACATAGGTACGCATACATTAGAGAAATTTTTTTTCGCATAGTTTTCGGAATGTCTCGAGTACTCTAGAATATTCTGGAGGGCGAATCATGAACAGGAGGGTCACTGAAAGAAGGAGGGTCGATAAAATGATCAATTATGTCGAACTTACATATGAATGTATATTGAAAATTAACGCTGTCTTACCTTGTTTCTGAGGCGGAATCTCAGCAATGGGATAATGTTCCTAATTAATCGCTGGGTCGTTGATATCAATGACATAGTCGGGAAAGCGTTCCCAGATAATTGATGGGTCATCGATATCACCAGAAATGTCGATAACCTCCATTTCTTTGTTAGGTTACTTGTTTTGAATCATTTCTAAAATTATATATATTATTAGCGTATAAAAGTGGCTTTAAAATAAGTCGTAATTAATATTTTACTGGTATATGTAAACTTACCCACGTCGTTATCGACGTCTTCTACCGCCGTTCTTATAGGCGAGAAAATCACATGTTCGGTCGAATTTCCTGGGCTATGGGAAACAATAATCATTAATTTCATATACTTCTAGTGTAGTTTTATATAATTATTACGATATTTTGCTTACTTAGTATGGTTGAGTACATCCCCGATCATGCCTTACACATCCTCCATTTCCTCCCCGTAATCACGACTGATTATGAGGATTTCCCTCACAATTTCTTTGATCCGATCGTTACAAAGTCTTCCGCTGTTAAACAGCAACACGAGTAGCGTGCTGCTGCATTCGCAAGCGAAGATATAAAATAAATTATAGCTTTCCGCGTCGTCGCTTTCCGATACGTGAGATAAATATTAAAGAAATTTGGAATTGCGTTTCGGAGAGCTAAAATTGTTTCAAAATTTTTATATCCTTCTCTCTAACAGAAAGCAGAAGGTAGGGGAAGATTTTGCTTCTTTCGGTTCGGAGTTGGAACGTCTAGTTTTAAAAGCGTATCCAGAGTGCCCTTTTGAATTAAGGGAAAAAATTGCTTGTGCACAGTTTTTGGTCGGATTATCAGATAGTTTCGTTAAACAAACTCTTTAATTAGAAAATGTTATTTTTTTAAGGGAAGCAATAAAAAGAGCTAAGATTATTAAAAACATTCAGGAAAATAATTTTCCTCGTTTTAGGGAAAATTTTAAATTTGATTCAAAAGAAAGGAAGAATTTTGAAGATAGTTTTTCAGAAAAAAGAAAATTCTGAAAAAAATTTTTAAGAAAGAAGGGAATTCATTTTATTCAAAAAGGGATTTGTTTAGAGAAAAAAATAATGACAGAAAATGCTGGAATTGTGATAGTCATTCGCATTTTCGGCCCAGCTTTAGTTGATATTTCTGGGAAACAAAGGGAAAACTAAGTTTTGTCGAATGGAACGGGGCCGTTTCGACAGAGAGAAACAAATCCTCGATTAATTTTGTTGAAGGTTGGATGAAACGAGATGCTTTTTGTTACGATAGACTTTTGAATGGGAAATTTTGTAGATTTAAGTTAGATACAGGCTCAGATGTTTCTATTGTTAATAGGAAATTTGTCGAAATTTCAGGGGAATTTTCTTCGAAAATTAGTAATCGCTTGGTTTATCCTACGGATGAAGTAGTTCCCGTTCTTTGTCAGATTATAGTAAACGTTCAGTTAGGAAAAGTTTTGAAGGATTTGTCTATGTTTGTCGTTGATATGGAGGATGATTGTCTTTTGGAGAAAGATTTTCTATCTTTGACAAATTTAGAGTCTTGTTTTTATTCGGCGCTGGAAATTCCTCGTACGAAGGTGTTTCAAGATTTTGCTTGGCGGATTATTCAAAAAAACAAAATGCCTACGTTTTTATTGGAGTTATTCGAACGGGATTCAGAAAATTTGAATTTTCAACAGAAAGAAATTTTTGCGGGAATGTTAATTGAATTTCAAGATGTTTTCTCAGATGAAATTGTGGCTGGAAGTGGCGAACTTTTAGAGCATAGGATTAAGTTAATTGATTCTCGTCCCATTAAGCAGATTCCTCGTCGAATTCCATTGCATTTACGTGCTAAGGCGGATAGAATTATTAAGGAGATGAAGTGTAAGGGTGTTATTGAGGAGTCTCAGTCCTTGGGTTTCACCGGCAGTTTTAGTTAAGAAAAAGGATAATTCTATTCGTTTTTGTGTAGATTTTCATAAGTTTAATGCTGTCACAATGAAAGATTATTTTCCCATTCCTCGCATTCATGACACTATCGATCAATTGTCTGGGAATTCTTGGTTTTCGACTCTAGATCTAAAAAGTGGATATTGGCAGATGAAAATTCATCCGGAGAAAAAACGGCTTTTTCAATTGGAAAAGGATTATGGCAATTTACGGTTTTACCAATGGGTTTATGTAACGCTTCGGCTACTTTCGAGAGACTTATGGAACGAATTTTGCAAAAATTATTACATGAAATATGTTTGGTTTATTTAGACGATGTGATAGTTTTTGGGAAAACTTTTGAAGAAATGGTTGAACGTTTAAAGACCGTTTTTCTTAAATTTCGCACTTTTGGTTTGTAATTAAATCCTAAGAAATGTGTTCTTTTAAATAATTCGGTTAGATATTTGGGTCATGTTATTTCTGAGAAAGGTGTTTTTACGGATACGAAAAAAATTTCTGCGGTCTCTGATTGGCCGATTCCTCGGACTAAGAAACAGCTGCGTAGTTTTTTTGAATTTTGTTCCTATATTTGTTTGGTCTCAGCTTTGTCAGGAAGCTTTTGAAAATTTGAAGCAAGCTCTGATTACCTCTGAAGTATTATCTTTTCCTTTAGAACGGGGTGAATTTATTTTTGATACTGATGCTTCGAATTTTGGTATTGGTATAGTTTTATCTCAAATTCAGGATAATCAAGAAAAAGTTATGCTTATTTTAACCGTGCTTTAAATAAAGCTGAAAGAAATTACTGTACAACTCGTCGGGAATTGTTAGCTGTGTCACGTCTTAGTTGATTTTAAAACGTGTTAATTGTCCTTTTTGGGTCAATGGATTTAACCACTTTACCCTGGGATGGACAAGTTCGTGTGATTGTGAGTGATTAAATGTGTGAATGTAAATGTGTGTACAAAATAATTATTTTACTTACTGATTCTGGTTGATTCTTTCTTTAAGAAATTTTAAATTATTTTGAAGTCCTTCTCGTACTATAGTTATAGAGAGACTGAAGAGCTTAGGATCGGATTTAAGAGGTTGGTGAAGGTTTGGGAATGTAACGTGACACTTAGGTCAGAGGATATGTTAGGAAACAAACCTTTATCTTCCCAGTATCTTATTTACGATTTTTAATGTTTTATCTTAGTGATCCAATTGTTATGTATATTATTTGTTTTTATAAGTTTGATTAATTAATTATAACTGACTGATCGATTGTGTGACTGATTGACTGATTCCTTGTCTCTAGTCTGATTTCTTGTTTCTATTAGAATTATTACTTCTTGTTTCTAGTTTGATTTTTGTCTCACTCTCT
>NW_022639453.1:3461264-3461522 GCF_010583005.1 Odontomachus brunneus
TTTTTGTTTCTAGTATTAATAGTTTAGGATGTTCTGTCTTGATTAGGGAATATCCGCAAAGAAATTCCTCTCCTGTTTTAGTGAGAGCAAAAGTTATATCTTCTGTTGATAATGAATTGTTACGTCTGGATGTTACGTCCTGGTAGAGAACGCAACACGATGTAAGGTCTCGATCGTACTAGCAGGTCGAGTTACGAGTCAGCGACCAGAAGGATCGCTTTACGCGTGTACCGACGTACGACGAGTGGTCCTTTTTCG
>NW_022639453.1:3461532-3462585 GCF_010583005.1 Odontomachus brunneus
ATGATACCACGTATGAGCGTGTTGTGCGAAATGGTTGTGGTTAATTAGTGTCTGTAATTTGAGTATATATATTTTTATAATATAGAATATGAGTACAATAGATAGAATATGTGTTATATAATAATGATTTTAAACAATAGATATGAATTATACTTTTGTGAGTATTTATACGAATATAATTTTAGTATACAATGATTATATAATAGTTGAAATGATTAATAGTTGAATAATGTTTTGAAAATGTATGAATACAATTTTAGAAATGTATTTTACCACTACCTTTTTTTTTTTTAGTACCTTCTAATTACTGGTATTTCGGGTTCATAATCTATTCTTTCTGGATCTTTTAAAAATTCCTCTATGCAATCATTACAGTTTCGTGCTCCCCCTTTCCTTTGGAATAAAGGTTTTTTACATTCATTACAACTAAGCGTTATGTCTGGATGCAACTCTCTAGCTAGACATAATAAGTGTTTAGTTTCTAAAATAGTGTATTCTTCTGGTTGTCCCACGTTGTTCCAACGATGGACAACGTGCGATGGTCCGCACAGCTTAATTTTTTGGCCCGTCCAGTCTGGTGTTTTAATATAAATTGTTTCTTCACGGTTGATTACTTGCATGTACACACTTGCTATTAGTGATGCATATACTTCAAAATGATCGATGGGTCTTACTCCATCAATTGGTCCGTAGAATTCTTGGAAATCTTTTCCTTCTTGACCTTGTGGTAATTTCATTTCTATAGACAAAATATTATATAAAATAACGGATTATTTTATAATAATAACGGAGATATTATAATAATCTTGGGTATAAGGTTGATTTTTCGTTGCGGGTATTGGGTTGTATATTTGAAATTATGTTAGTGTTTGTATTGTTTTGTGCTGTGTTTTCAGTTTGTTGTGTAGTTCGTATTTCTTCATGTATTGTTGTATGTGCTGGTGCAGTACTTGGTCCAGGATTTTCTTCATTTCTTCTTTCTTCCTTTGGTGTTGCTCCTTTTCCAAGATGTACCAGTAAATTTGTTACTGAGTCCCAAAGTGCTCCTATTAA
>NW_022639453.1:3462613-3462984 GCF_010583005.1 Odontomachus brunneus
TGAATAGAACCTGGTGTTCGTGTGTGAGGGTTGCGGACGATCGCACGATGAATACAGCAATAAGCACAGAGAGTTGAGTAGCTGAACTCTTAGGGTACTTGGATTTTTCCTCAGTAGAAGTAAGAGAAGTCCAAGAGAAGTGACGTGAAGTCCAAGAGAAGTGAGGTAATAAGTGACCCGCGGTGCGCGGACTCGCGGTTATATACGATATCAACTGGAAATGGTTTGGTAGGGAAGATGTGGAAATTTGGGGGTTCATAGGTTGTTGGATTCGTCAGAGAAAATGGTATGGGGGACTGTTGTATCCAGTAGTAAGTAAGTAGACAGTGTTAAGGAAATCTTCTTGGCTGGGGTTGTGGGTGGAGAAAATC
>NW_022639453.1:3462994-3479524 GCF_010583005.1 Odontomachus brunneus
TATATAATTATTAATTTTTCATTTACGGTATCCGTTATTTTATCTGCATATCCCTCGAATAATACATCATAATAGTTAAATTTACAATAATCATTTGATATAGTTTCCCAATAAGTGCTTTTTCCTTCAATATCTAGACAATTGCTATCAGTGTATTGACAAATTGTTCCAGATTTTAAGTGAATTTGATTAGTTTCAAGAGCAATTGGTGCGTGATAAGATTGTAAAGTTATAGTTATTGTCCCTTGTACTATTACATTTTGCCATGTTCCATAAGGATCTGAATATTGTGCACCAGTACATGTTCCTTCAGATGTTACTGTTCCTGCAAAAGTTATTGGTCGAGAAACTGTGCCATTAATTTTGAGTTCACTGATAACATTGTTTACATTCATGATTAGTGATTTTGTTTGGTGCATACTTTTACATTGATCTAAAGATGTGTCCGTTATATATGATATTTGTGAATTTGTAACAGTTGAAATGTGAGAATGCATACCACAATGAAATATAGTTCTTGATATTAATATTTTACATTGAATTACATTGATTGATTCAAATTTTGATAATTGAAGTAATTGAATATAAATTTTTTCGGTGTGTGGTTGAGTGATTGGTATATTACAATCTTCCACATCTATTAAAGATAGCACAGTGATATTAAAACTTGGTGATCCACAGTCATATCCAATTATTCCAGTTATAGGTTTTATTGATATAATTAATAACAATCCGATTATTTCTTTCATCTACAAAATATAAAAAGATTTTTGTTACGTCTTGCAGGAGAATGTATTGTAAATAAAGTGAGCATTTTAATTTTCGGAATTATTGGAAAGTGAAGGAGGTGGAGAATAAGATATAGGAAGAGATGGAGGTGGTGGAAAAGGATGTGGATTGAATATAAGTAGCTGTAGGTGGGGAGGTAAGGGGGGTAAATCTTCTAGCTCTAAATATTGTGCTAATAGGTTACGGGTTATGCGATGAAAGACTTCACGTGAAAGAGAATCAGAGACGGAAGATAGTAGCTCCAGTGTGTGTAGAGCTTCGCGCAGATCACTGCGCTGTTGACAAGATCGGCGACCCATGTTAGTGTATGCAAAGAGAGAAATGGATGTTTCTGAATTTCTTGAGATGATTTCTTTCTTTCTGTTGCTTATCAAATTTGTTAGAGATGTTGTACTTAATAATAAGGATCAGGTTCGTATTGGTAGAAAAAAAATAGGAATTCGGGAAATGTTTAAGATTTGAGGTCTAAGTACCTTTTTGTGTACTCAATTGTTTATAATTCAGTCGGATAGGTAGTCAGTTTTTTACACTATGTTTTCCGATTAAAGGTACGTGAGACCCTACGAGACGTAACAATTTATTATTATTTATTTCTTATTATCTATGTATATTTATCATGTGTATATTTATATATATATATTTAATCTTATTTAAGTTATTTACGTTTGAGCCAGGAGATTGAAGATGTTTCGCGGTACAAGTCCAACCTCCTTATTGCTTTTTGGTTTTATCCTTTATTTTTCTTATTTTATTTGGATGTACAATCCTTGCTTTTCCTTTAAACAAAAGTTTAATATTACCATTTGGTAATATGTCTGTTATTAAATGAGGTCCAGAGTATTGATCTCCAAATTTTCCTCTTTTTGGTTCACATAAAAGAAATATTTGATCATTTATTTGAAATTCTTGAGAATTTAGTTTTTGATCATAATATTTTTTAGATTTTATTTTTGAAGCAATTAAATTTTCTCGAGCTAATTCTTGTAAATCATAAATTTTAGTCATTCAATTCTTTAAATAATTATCATATGTTTTTTCTTTTTCTAATTTCTATTTTTTCCCACCAATCCGAGCCTCATCCTTGTTACTAAACAAGAAATCTCCAATGAATCCGGTAACCGCCATCCCAGAAATTTCCCATTTTCCGAAACTATAAAAAGTCCGATCCGTATGAATTCTGTAATTATTGTTATTACGACGTCTATAGCTATCACCACGGGAATCACTTCTGTGATCATTATCATTACGACCTCTGAAGCTATCACTACGAGTATCTGTGATTATTATCATTACTACCTCGAGGAGTATCATCTCAAGAATCAGAATTGAAGGAAGCAACTATCCCAGGAGATCCAGAACCATCCATTTCTCTTCTCGTACACATTAACAGTAAGTTATTTTATTATCCGGTTTTTCGCGTCTTAATTTCGAATAAGTTCGGACAGACATATCTTTACTTTGTCGAAAATTCAATCGCAATAATTCCGGTGGACATTAATTATCGGTCAGAATTTCTAAAATCGGTTTGTCCCTTCCCCCGTTGTAGTAGGACGTCGATCTTGCCAGCAACAGAGTGATCTGCGCGAGGCTCTAGAAACTCTGGAGCTACTATCTTCCGTCTCAGACTCTCTTTCGCGCGAAGTATGTCAACGGATAACCCAGATTACTAACATAATATTTAGATCTAGAAGATCTACCCCCCTTCCCTCTCCACCTACAGCCATTTCCGCTAGATCCGCATTCTCGTCCACCATCTCTATCTTCTTCTCCATCTTTTCCTATAAGTTATTCTCCCCCCCCCTTTTATCTTCCAATAATCCTGAACATTAACGCTCATCCTCACCTCATACACTCACACACATACTCACAGACACATACTCACCAGCACATTGTAATTATAAATAAATCGTATGTTATTTCTTTTATAAAGAAACATTAATTTCTATTATCGTCCTCTTCTATTATCGCTCAAGATCCAGTCCCGAGTAAAGAGATTCAGTTTTCTGACTCAAAATCGGACCGCTCGCCGTACGTCGTCGGGTTAGTAAAGTGACCCTTCTGATCGTTGACTAGCTCTTCGACTTATAAGTACAGGTGAGGCTTTCTTTACGTTGCGTTCTCCTACAGGACGTAACAGTCTCCTGCCTGATATCTTCGACTTTTTCTCATATCTACTAGTACTTTTTGTACCTTTTCGACTTTGCGGTACTGTTTCACTCATTTTACAAGTAATCACTAATTTTTTAAAGCGTATAATCGATATACAAATTTTATATTCAAAAATATAAGAGAGACAAAAATGTGTAAACTGTATCGTTTCAACGGCTATACTGACCCTATACTAACACATTTGCTCTTTTATATTACTAGTGCCATCTATATGTTCACTAGTGCCATCTATACGTTTACTAGGAACCTAAGAAAACCTTACCCAAGCTTAACTGTGCGTAACTAATTATTATTCTCAGAAGGATCCCTTCGCAAACGCTTCACATCTTACCGAAAGGTATGACGCTTTAAACTTCCAAATATGACATTTAGGAATTTTTCTTCGTTATAGACCTTGTGACGTGGCAGCCTCGGAGGCGCTCGTCTCAAGAGAAACCGTACCGATTTGGTGTGAATGTTTCGCATATCGTGTCGCGAACGGCTTTTCGCGAATATTCTCGGTTACCGCGTCCCGTCGTATTTTGTTTGTGAAAGCCTTTAGGACAAATATCGGAAGCGAATTTTGCGAGCGGAGCAGATGCGAAGGTTAACGCCGCCTCCAACTTTGTGCCCCTCGGCTTCCCTTGCCGGCTATCAGGATTAGAGGAGCGGAGGACATCGAGGAACGAGGAAGCAGCGCCCGCCGACGCATCGCTCATACTCAGGTGAATCGCTCTCTCGAAATTTTGTGTTAAAATATTCCCGAATTACCGCTCGCTCAGCAATATCGAATATTATACCGCTTAGAATATTCAGTAGCGAGAGCACAGATACCGCAATTAGACAGGAGTCTGTGTTTACTTTTAGCGGACGCAGTCGTCGCGACAAACCCAGCAGGAAAAAACGGGAACGCCGAGAGAGGCAGCGAGCAGATCCACGACGGCAACATTGTCTCGAAACAGAAAATGTCTCGAGACAATCGTACCGAAAATTGCCGATTCCCGACTGCCGAACATCGCAGGGCGAGAGAGGAAACGACGAAGGAGGACTCACGAGGATACGCGATCCTCCGGGAGCCGACGGACAAGCAGCCTTACCGCGACCATCGCCGTGAGCTGACAACCTCTTCGAAGCTCCGACTACCGTTATCGTGGGTGATTATCGCGATTGAGAGAGAGAGAAAGAGAGAGGCAGGGGGATCGAGGAGTGCGAGGATAGAGAGAGAGAGTGGATTAAGAGCGTGGAGCGGGCGAGCGAGAGGAGGAAGAGAGAGAGCGAGAGAGAGCGAGGGAGGACTGTCATCGCCACCGCCGCAGCTGACCCAAGGGCCGCCACCGAAATTTATAAGACCACTCATCTATTTCGTATTTTGTTCGATCGTCGTAGTTCGTGTTGTTATCGCTCACGTACCGTTGTCTCGTCCGCGGAGCGGCCGCACGTATTAAAGCTCACCCGAAAAGATCGTCGGTTTCTCATTGGGCGGGCATATTGTCGTGTCGCGAGTAACGCCTGCTTTGTGTGAATATTGCCGAGTTTTTTTTATCGGGACGAGCGAGAATCCCGCAAATAAACATATTGTTACCGAAAACGTGTAGAGTCATTTTCGCCCTCTCCTGACCCATCCCTTCTCCGACTTAAAATCTGAGGAGCTATCGGTCCCGACGGTTCCGGGACACGCGAATTTTGTGGAACATATCGCATCTCGCGTTTTTCGAGGTGGTGCGGCCTTTCCACACCTGGCGCCCAATTATCGTTTGCGTTTTAGTAGCATGAATCAGAGCCGACGGCAATTTGCCGACGCGGCGGATAGGCGACTGTCTGCCGTCACTCGCGAATCACCCTCGCGAGTACCGTCACAACCTTTTGTACTTTATTTCTAAGACCTTAAAGCATCATTTAAGCAAAAAAAAAAGATTTTTTGAAAATTCTACAGGCCCTCCCTTAAATGCCTTACCCCTTAAATCCAGTACTCCTCTCGATTTGTACTTACGCGAAGCCGCCTGATTCGGATAAGGCGGTTTCTCCACGATGCGTTTACGACTCTGCGGAAGAAGTTCAAACGCCGCTCCGTCACTGGTACTAGCGGTTACGAGTATCGGGCTTATGAAACAATAAAACGTTATTCTTAAAATTCACGTAAATTATAAAGTTCTAATTTTCAGTATAAAATTATAATATAATAGCTCACCCGTTATAAAACATCACGTTGTCGATAATCCCCCAAACGTCCCTGACATCTTCCTCAAAATCCCGTCGAAATATAAGCATTTCTCTTAGTATTTTTATTAATTTCGTATTACTCCGGAATTTATTGCACTTGAATAAAAGCGTTAGCAGCGTACTGCTACAAGCGTACACGAATATATAAAATACAATATAATTTTCCGCGTTATCGATGGAAATACGCGCCAAATATGGTGCGTATATTCGCGCTGACATAAGAAGCCGTAACAATAAATTCACCCACTGGCGACATTGTCACACGTCTTACGTCGGGAAACTAACGAAGGAAAATGCAAAACCGGGATTTTCTCCTCGCATATATATGTTATGTCCTGCACGGACGTGAATCATACACCTTATCTTTTCTTCTTACGGAACACATCTGACAATCAGCTCAAAATCATAAACGGTTTTCCATCCCTCACAATAAAAATTCCAATGATAATCCCAGATATAACCCTGGGAAATATGCAACCGAAATCCTCTTAATCTTTAAAACATATTCTGCCAGACTTTATCTACAAAATCAAAAGAAGCCGCCAAATCTCAAACACAAAATATCCGTTGTCTCACACTCCTCACTGACTCATTTTTCTGACTTACATCATTTTCTACAGCCCTACCCAAAGATTCCCTCACTTGAAATTCTTCCAATCACTACTTCTCTAAAACACGCGATTTTTCTCCACCCACAACCCTAGCCAAGGAAATCTTCCTAACTCTAATCCCTCAACTATTACAAATTTACCCCATACCTATCATCTCGAAGGAATCCAACAACTAGTATCCCCGAAAATTTACATTTTCCTACCCAAACTACTCCAAACTGATACCCTTTAAAAACCGCGACTCCGCGCTGCAAGCTCACTTCTTAGAGCACTACTTACTCTTCTTCTTCCTAGAGCACTTCAATCCGCATTCAAGACTTCTTCACTACGTCCGAGTTTATATTTTTCTTTTACTTTGCGCAATTTCCTGTCTTTTCGCGAGTTTTTGTGCGAATCTTCCTCGTGCTTTACGTACATTTGCGCCGATTGAGTCCGTGAAACTATCGGGTAAATTATCTAACGCTAAAATCAATTTTAGGCGCTAATAATGCTCCGACATCGGAACCCGACCTATCGAATTCTGACAGTATTTTTAGCGTGGAAACGGTTATTAATGAGGCCACTGTTATTGAATTCACACATAAGGCAGCATAAATACTTATAAAATAACAAAGGTATCATATTAAAATCAGTTTCATGTGATATAAATATAATTTTACTTTCAGAAAACAGTGGGGATGATACCCGCGCTACCGAGACGTAGTCACTGACGCCGGCGTGGACGACGACGACAACGACAACAATGTCGGCAGCGACGACGGCAACAGCGTTGGCAGCGACAACGACGATAGCATCGACAACGACGACAATGATGACGACAGCAGTCATTGATAACGCCTCTGCCGCCAATGACTTCGACAACGGCGTCAATGTCAGTGAAGGCGGTAGTAACGGGGCGAAGACAATGACGACAGGGAGGAGGATGACAACGGCAATACCGGGAATAATGCTGAAAACCCTCACTACTATCGACAGGTTTTTTCGGGAATAGCAGCTAAGAACTTTCGCGCGAAGCTACGCGCTTGTGTGTAGGCGCGGGATTTTCTCGATGTATATTTTTACGTTCGAATTTAATCAAAATGTCTGTAAACGGAACTAACACTGAATTACTCGCCGGTTAGTCCCCTTTCCGACGAAGAGAAATACAATATACTCCATATTCCCGATATAGAATGAGAAGAAGAATGGGAGAGGATATTGTGGGTAATGTAGAAATTCCCCGGGAATTTCGGATTTGGTAATTATCGGGTATAGGGGAGTCAGCTCCAATGACCTTGACCTTCACATATATTGTCAAGGTCACTACCCTGAGTAACATTCAAAAGGTTTTAGCCGTCGCTCATTATTTATTAAAAAGTTATGAACAAAAGAAGTTTCGGTAATTATAGACTATAGGAGAGTCAGCTCCAATGACCTTGACCTTGACATATGTTGTAGAGGTCACCCTCCTGAGTAACTCTCAGAAGATTTTGGCCGTCGCTCGTTGTTCGTTAAAAAGTTATTAACAAAAAAATTTGCATAAAATGAGTCTAATTTTTGGACACTGTATATATAAAAACGATATTGTGTACTGTTAATGAGCAATATCGAATAATAACTGCAATATCGAACGACTAGCAGGGGGCTACGCCCCCCGCACCCCTCCTCAAATCTAACCTAACCTAACCTATCGTCACATTAACACAAAAGTTGAACACTTTAATAAACAATGACTGACGGTTAATGTGACGATAGGTAGGTTAGGTTAGTTTTGAGGGGGGGTGCGGGGGACGCAGCCCCCCGCTAGTCGTTCGATATTGCAGTTATTACTCGATATTGCTCGTTAACGATACGATTGTTTTTGTATATACAGTGTCCAAAAATTATACTCATTTTATGCAGCTTCTTTTGTTAATAACTTTTTAACGAACAACGAGCGATGGCTAAAACTTTCTGAGAGTTACTCAGGAGGGTGACCTCTACAACATATGTCAAGGTCAAGGTCATTGGAGCTGACTCCCCTATACCCGATAATTACCGGAGTTTATGCTGGAAAAGCCTCCTCACGAGTGCGTAATGTAAAATTTATTATATTGAAATACGGAGGGAAAACGCGCGACGTTTTAAAAACTTTCATATCTTAGGGCGGGAGGTGAGTATAAAAATCCCGCCCGCCGAAGGTTCCGACATCGCTAGTCATTTAGAAAACGCATTCCGGGAAATCTATTTTTACACCGTTAATTCCCGTAACGCGGGTGATTACGTGTAGTTATCTTTCACTTCGATGGATTTAACACGCGGACCGGCTGGTTTGTTGTTTCGTTCGGTGCGGGACTTGACTTATGAGGATATTTGGAGCCTCATAAGCTCAGTAGCGCAGAGCGCTGGGGATCACGATATTGCGGAACGTTTTCTTACGGTGTACAATGTCGGAATACCTTCGGGAAGGGAGGGGGGGAGGATCGAATAAATTAACGCGCATGGATATAGTAAAACGCTTGATTTTAAATATAAATAATCGGAATAACATGTGTCTCTCTCGCTCCATCGTCGTGATTTGCGATACAGTACGCACTGGTTTATTTTGAACGCGGTACAGTATGCATTGGCGAACTGCACAAAAAATGGAATAATATAAGGCGCCCATATTCTGCGTTACAAAGACATTTGGCCGAAGAAATAACGAGGAACGCCGATATAGTTATATCCGAGGAGGGCTGCGACATTCCTGAGATCGAACGTTTTCAACAGCTTCTTTCACTAGGAAATATCGCGATTGTTTATAATTTCAACAGTTTCGGTCACGGAGTCCCTCCGTTGTATGGCGGACATTCGCCTCTCGTTCTCATATAACTAAGTATACATTAAATGTATTACGAGCGTTCACGACATTGTAAACCTATTTTAAATTTAAAAGCCTCCTCGGCTAATATTATTGCGTTCCCTGTAACAAAGGTTACCGTGCTCGGTATGTAACGGGTCACCGGTGGTCAAACACATGCCCGCAATATCTCGGCGCGCCGCCGAGAAGCTAGACAAGCGATCAGCTGCGACGCATGTAACCGCGTGTTTTTGTGGAAAGAACTGTTTCGAACATTTAGGTTAGATTTAGGTTAGATCAGGTATAAATTATATACCTAACTTTATGATTTAAGTTTTTATGTTATAAATAAGTATATTATTAGATTTATAAAAAGTGGAAATTCTTCTAATATTAAGAGGATTGCATTTTTAAATCGAATGTGTTAAAGTTATAGGTTATTCCTCTAGATATTAGAGTATCTTCTTGAGGCCGTATATAAGCGAAGAATCCTTTAGAATTAAGTGGATTTTGCTAAATAATAGAATCTTTTTTTTGGGCGCTTAAAAGTGGTGGGGAGAGGTCGATTCGCTCAACTGTTGCGCGATATAGCTACTCCTCCCGAATTTGTGGGAAATCGCGAATTACGAGAGAAGAGCATTCGTCAGATTTTCGCCGAAGAAACGACTTTGCACGATAGCATTTCTATTCCTGACAATTTAGCGCCACATAATAGCACCCCTATTCCAAGAGCGAAAGTGCGAATGGATAACGAGTTCAACGAAGCATCGCTCGAAGATAAGCGCGGCGATGAAGGATACTCTGCGTTTATATCCGGCGACAACAAAAACAAAACCCGCGAGAGTGATCGCGATTCCAAACTCGCGAGGAAGAAGCGATTGTTAAATTGAAATCTCATGGAACCTTTGGACAGTAGCGCATATATCCTCGAAGACCCATCGTCGCGTAAAAATGTATCTTTTTCCGAGACGAGGGTATCGGCCGGTAAATGTGGATCCGGTGAGACAACTTTCGAAGAGGAACGGGACAACGAGGTGTTTATATCCAGCAGCAACAAAAAGAATAAAACGCGCGTGAGTGACAGAAATTCTAAATTCGCAAGGAAGAAAAGATTGTTTGATTGGAACCTTTTGGAGTGACGGGGCTGGAAAAATTATACTATAATTTAGTGCATTATGCGAGATACTCCGCCGTGAAAAATCTTTCACACGCCGCCGAACCGGATTTCAATCGAAACGAAATTATTAGATGACTCGAATCACAAGATGCGTACACACTACACAGACCAATACGACGCAAATTTGCCCGCTTACACTACAACGTGACGAATATCGACGACGTGTGAGAAGCCGATTTGATCGAGCTTCGCAATCTCAAGAATTACGATGATGACTACTTTTATTTGCTCACGATTATCGATGTGTTCAGCAAATACGTCTGAGTGGAGCCGGTACGGGACAAAACAGCCGTTAGCATGAAGTATTGAGAAACATCTGGGACCCTATTCTTGAATCTATATGCAACTTTACGTATACGCACGTCGCGAACGGTAAAAATACGCATACGTTTCTGTCATGGTATTCTTGAACGTTGTCTAGTATTCGCAGTTGGGAGTATATACGCTTTTCGTTGCGTTCAACTACGTTTAGCAACATCGGAAAACATACATATTTCCTGCAAACATTGACTAAAAATACGATACAATGGATTAATAAAACGGATTGATGGAAAAGGTAATGTATCATATTAAATTTCAATATTTATTATATAAATAATTAGAATTATTAAAATTTTAAAAATGTTTTTATTATAAAATTTATATTTTCTTAATAACGTACTCACGAAATCTTTTTTTATCTTAATAAACGATGTATTTTATAATTTATAATATATAGGTTAGAATTTTATAGAAAAACGTAATTTGTAACTTTTTTTATACTTATGAATAAATATTTAAAAAATATATATTAAAAGGGCTAATTTGAGTTCAAGCACAGATGTAATAGTGCTATTATATGATATACCATATATTATATGGTAGATAAAGCCTTCCTTATGTTAGGAAATAGAGAAATCCTTTATTGAATATAACATAAATCATCAAACGTTTCCGCTCAATCGTGAACCCTCTTCAGTGATAATTATTAAATATTTATTTTTATTTATTGATATTACAATTCTTACTTATTTTTGTTTTTTTAGATTTTTTAATGTTTAGAGTTATGACGGACATATCATAATTTTTGGATCAAATTATCTACTGTAAAATCACGGTTCTCTTAACGTTTTTATCGATTTTAATATCAAGAAGAACATTGAGGTCTGTTTGTTTCGCCCGAGTCATGATACCATCGTTTTGTAATTCTTTCTGTACAATCCTTGAGTAATTTTATTTTATTGTAATTATCACTAAAGAGGGTTCACGATTGAGCCGAAACGTTTGATGATTTATGTTATATTCAATAAAGGATTTCTCTATTTCCTAACATAAACAAGAAAGGCTTTATTTATATGATATAATAGCACTATTACATCTGTGCTTGAACTCAAATTAGCCCTTTTATATATTTTTTTAAATTTAATTTTTTTGAGTTCTTTGTTTGTTTTTTGAATAAATATTTGTCAACATCGAGAGTATGTCATGTTATATAACTTACAAAATGAAATACAAAATGTTATTACTAATAATATATTTTAAGTTACATCAATGCTATTTTTGCTTGAAGCAAAATATTAAACCTTAAATTTGTCATACCAAAACAAAAACATCATATAAAATATTTTAATTTGCAGTTATGTTATTAGATTAATCGAAATCGAAGCATTTTAAATGTTGGGTTTGCCTTGGTACAACAAATTTAAAGTTTTAAATTTTGTTTAAAGTAAAAATAAAATTGAGGTATAACTCGACCTTAATCACTTTTTTATGTAAATGTTATTTTTTATTGCAGATAGATAGTTTGCAAAAAGAAAAAAGATGTGCAAACATAACCAATGAACAGAGGACGCTATTAATAGAGTATTTAAAAAAGCATCTACAACTATTAAAAACAAAGATTACAGCATCTTATACTTTGAAAGATTCTATATGCTTATGGAATAAAATTACAAATTTTGAAATGCAGTTAACAGCGTTAAAAAAGATTGGAAAGGTTGGCGTAAAGTAAGCTATATTTCTATATTCACAAAACAATTCTGTATATTAAATATTTTTTTATGTATGAGGAACTTCAAATAGTTTGTATAATTAGTACTAATATTTTGATTTTAATATTTTAATCTCAATAAAAAACTTCTAGTGTTGGCATGATTTACAATCGCGGAGCAAAAAGGAGCAAAGCGCGATAAGACAATCTATGGCAGCAACAGAAGATGGTAAACAAACTGTCGAAATGTTGACATCAGAAGAAAAACATTTTCTTAATGTCATGTGTCCAACTAATATTTATAGGCATCCTGATATAGAAGAGTCGACTGTAAATGCATTGCAAGAATTAGAAGTAAGTTTTAACATAGAACATTACACATATTTCTAAATATTTATATTAACTAATAACGTAAATTTTATATTAACTAGTAAAGTAAGATAGGTATCAAATATATTATATTTTAATTATAACTAAAATATTTTACTTATATATATTATAAATATATATGCTTATGTATATTATAGGAGTAATAACATATAATTTTTACTGAACATAATCTATTTTTCTTCTACAGAACGATCCACTGGAAATACTGAGAATACTTAGAGGAATATGAGAAGAATGTTTTCTCAAAAATTATTCCTTCTACATATTCTAATAGTCAACACAATAAGGCAGTTTCCCGAGAAAGAATAATAGTTACAGAAAACAATAATAATGAATTATTAAATAAAAAGGAAAATAAATAAACAGAAATACGCAGTAATGACGTAGATACAAATTAATTTTCTTGCACAGTAAGTGAAGCCCTTCAGGACAGTGGAACGATATTTAATATAAATTTTTGTGAACAGAACAAAACTGGAATTCAGAAGAAAAAAAATGACGAATAAAAAGGTATTACAAAATGCACATTGACACTTGAAGTGTCAACAAAATTGAATAATATTTTGTAACGAGGCGTTTAAAACCTCGTCACAACGACCTGACCGAACATCCGTTGGGTCGTAAAACCAGGCGCAAAGCGCCAAATAAATCTCCAAACACAACCGCCGATTGTTCCCTCGAGTGGGGGAAACGGCGTACGTGCAAGATTCGCGAACCGGGTATAAAAGCCGAGCGCGATAACGACAAGGGACCAGTACTCAGGCTGCTCTCACGAGCGCGATCGCCTTGCTGACTCCCAGTCGGTCTGTTCATCGGCCATCCTGAGGCCGCTACAACTGGGAAAGGTGCGCTCATCATCTCGGGGTGTAGTGCCTCGCAACCGATCCGCTCCAGGAATCTCGGGATCTAGAGGTGGCGCGCTCACCGCCTCTGTCAAGCGCTCCTGACTCCCAGCCTCCTGGAGACACGACCATGAGGAAAGGTGCGCTTATCCTCCCTCGAAGCCTTCCATTATCGAGACGTTCCCGCCAACCGAGGGGCGTAGAGGTGGCAAGCTCACCGTTTCTGTCCTGCGCTCTGGACTCCCCGACCGCCGGATCGTCTCCGATCGCCTAGTAGCCCGACGCCGCGTCGCTCCCAGGGCGACTGACCTACGCAATCATAACCGCGTTGACCCGCCGCGATACCGTCCGCACCGCGACCGACCGAATCGCCGCGAGTCCGAATACATCCGACTGCGTCGCCGCCGTTCCCGGATGCCCGCACTAGGAATAAGTTCTTGTTTAGATATAAGCTCGCGTCTAGATATAAGTTCGCGTTTAGAATTAAGTTCGCGTTAGACACCGACTCAGAGTAACATACCAGAATAAATTATTTTGTTTTAGTTTACACGACACGCGCACTCACACGCACACTCACGAACCGACACCCGCGCCCAGCGTCGAAAGAACCCGTGGACACCGGCAAGCTCATCCACCGCCGTTCGGTGTCACGAGCGTTCGCTCGATCTCGTAACGGTTCGACCACTACCACGAGAACCGTGACAATTTATAAAAAAACATTTAAACTAAAAAAAGAATATTATGACGTAAAATTAAAATATATGAAAAGATCTGTACAAGCAAAGGAAAGGATAGCTCAAAGTATAGAGAATTGCAATATGTCTTAATAGAAAGTACTACACAGATATTGTATATTGTTATTCCTTATAACACAATAACTATAGAAGAAATATAATTATAATACAATTAAAGTATATTCTTGATGTCTATGTGATTGCAACAATTATGATTTCTTAAACTTGTGATTGCTTAATTGTAAGATGAGATTAATAAGATGGAGTAAATTCGAGAAAAAAAACAACGTTTTTTCATACAAAATAAATATTTACGTATAAAAAATATTCTTCCTGTGTTTATAGTTTATTTAATACAGAGCTCGGCAAGCGATGCATTTTTCAGCCGATTTTAGAGAGGTTCCGCCTGATGTTTCCCTTGCGTTGTTGCTTTGTGCGCAAAGTACAAGTTGCTCGATGCTCATGCAATTCATACGCTGTTTGCGGGGCAACAAGGCAAAGGGAATGTAAGAGAGAGCCTTCTTGGCTGGAAAGTGCATCACTTGCCGAGCTCTGATTTAATATATAAAAATGTGTTATTTTATTTTGTTTTTATTTTTGTATTGAAAAAAAATATTGTACAAAACCAACAATTAGCGAATATCACAGAAATATATCCACTGAATAAATAACACGATACAATACATTTAGTTGATATGGATCAATGCAAAGTAATCACCATGTAATTTGTGTAGACAACATAATATTTCATTGATGGCCGCTGACTGCTGATTTTATAAATTTAATTACTTTTTCTCATTGTTTTTTTAATGTCATAATTATTAAATGTTACAAATATGTTATATGTAATATAAAAAATCCGACAATTGGTTTTATGTTGTACTATTTTTATTTCAAATTATAAAAATAAATGTTTGGTAGCACAAAAGGGTTTATTTCTACATGCTCCTAATACAATTAAGAAAAATAATTTATTATCATCTACCGTTGTTTTAATCTACTAGCTGCTAAATCTGGTTCAAATCTGGATATTTCTTTCACATGCATTATGTTCTTCGTTTTCAATGTTATTTTTATCCACATAAATTCCAAAATCTAATTCTTCAGCTTCATTAAAGTTTAATGGCATTGGAACATTTTTATTTATACAAATATTATGCAATACAGCACATATGTAGATAATTTTGGATGCTATTGGCGGAGAATAGTGCAGTACTCTATGTTTTAGCAGGCATCTAAAGCATTTTCAATATTCTATTACACTGTTCTACTAATGAGCGGCACTTCATTTGCTTCTTATTATATGCTGCTTCTGGATTGTTTTTAGCTGGATTTTTTATAGAAATCATCATCCAAGGTCTTAAAGAGTATCCCGAATCACCTATAATCAAAAACAATTTAATGTAAGAATGTAATATTTAATCTTTACTTCCAATTTTATTTATATATCTTACCTAGTAGATGAAAACTGTTTGGATGTTGCCTATACAAATGAATTATCGTATTTTTTACATTTGAATTATTTCAAATGTACGTATCGTGAGTACCACCAGGGTAGCATGCATTAATATTCATTATTTTTAACCACCAGTCATAAATCTGTAATAAAGTACAGTATATAATTGTAACATATACATTTATTTTATTTTTCCAATTACTCATCTACTCACTAACATTCACGTACATATGTATACAAGTTAATGTTAAAATTATTCCAACTTACTAGCTGAGTATTAATTGAGTGATATTCTTTTCTGTTTATATATACTAGGTATGTAAATATGAAACCGGAATTTTTGTATAGAAAATACACGTTTATTCTATGAAAATGATAAAAAATATTTTATTCGAATTATTGCCCATCGCTAGCTATACATTTTTCCCACCTATCTGACAATTTGTGGATGCCACGCCAAAAAAACTGTTGCTCCTTTGAGGCAAACCAGTCATCGAGCCATTTTCGTATATTTTCGTAAGAAGTGAAGCGCTGCTTAGCAAGTGCGTGTCCCATCGATGCAAATAAATAGTAATCGGACGGAGCCAAGTCTGGTGAATAAGCCGCATGCGAAAGTATTTCCCAACTAAACGCCTCAATCGTTTCCTTGACCAGTTTTGCTGTGTGTGATGGTGCATTATCATGAAGCAAAATCACTTTGTGTTGCTGTTCCGGACGGCCGTTGGGTGTCCATGAGGAACGGGTACGGCGGGTGGCCGCGCCCCAGGCGCCGCTCAACTCGCGGTCGCCGGCCTCCCGCCGCCAGTGCGCGCCGTCGCCGCGACGCGGCGAGCGCGTCGGCCGGAGCCGCTTCTCGCGGTTAATTCTCGCTTAGGCGCCTATATAAGACGTCGCGCGAGAGCACTCAAGGCTTTTATGCCTTTTGCCTGTTGCCAGCTTTGACTGCACATCAGGTATTCTTTTACGCTCTAGGTAGCTTTCAATCGCCTTTTTGAGTGCGCAAGCACGTTGGGCACTTGCCTCACCAGAGGTTGTAACGCTGCACTCGCGCAGTCGGCACACGAATCGGGTGCAGCGACAAAATTAGGTTATTTACTTCCTGGTCAGTTCTCACAGTTCGGCGGATTTCGCGAAACCCGACAGCTCACACCAAAGAGTAAAGAAAGAAAGGAGAGAGCATTAGGTTTCAGACCAGGCGACGGATGTCCTATATATAAAAGTGGGTACTCAAGATGGCTGCTCATGGGCGCCAAAATTGAATGAGTTTTCATTGCAATATGATAGAAATAACTTATAAATATATTATAAAAATATATTAATTTCAATATATTAATTATGGATTTCAAAATCTGGAAATAAAAATAGGGAATAGAATAAAGTTTTAAATAAAATAA
>NW_022639453.1:3484252-3485599 GCF_010583005.1 Odontomachus brunneus
AGCGCCTACAGACCTTAGTACGGTCGGGCTCACGACTCCGCGCGAGTCACCGTTTCATCTCTCACGCAAACCAAGCTCGCTATTGCTTCGCTGCCAGGGCCGCAGCTCTCACGCGAGACCCACTCGCAATTACTTCCCTGCAAGAGGCACAGCGCTCTCAACAGACGATCGCTGGCCTAAGTCTACTCAAGACTCCTACATCGTTGCATCCGCGACTCCATCCGCGAGGAATATTTACTTCTCGTCTCGACGAGACTTAGCATTCGTCACGCACTCGGTATTCTCAGCGCACGCTTACAGTTACGTGTACGTCAACGTCAGGCTTCGGTTCGACCGCGTACGCGATTCAGAGTTACGTTTGCGTTTAGGCTCTCACTACGAGGCATAGCATTTACCGCGTGCGCGACTGTTAAAGGCGAGCTCAGCTCGCCTGTTTATCATCTTCGATTCAGTCTCTGTTGCTCCCTCGCCAAACAGAGCTGAATTTCATTCGGACTCGGTTCCGACACTCACCAAAGGAGACAGACCAGGGTCTCCATACTCTGAGCGACTATCATCCTTCGAAAGGGGGATTCATTCCCAGCGCGGAGGCGCCGGGCAACTCCACGCGGGCTTTATACTGAGCCACGCAGTGCTCTTATACACAAGAGCGCTCTCGCACTTTCCTCCCACCATCTTACGAGGCTCCTGAATAGGAGAGCACGACACATACTCGCGCACCTGACGATAGCAGTCGACGAACGTTCGACGGCATATGACGAACCAGCCGCTCTAGACCTCAGGCCGTTCGAAACAGTTGCCTTTTTTTATATTCTGGTCGTTTTTCACGCAAAGCTTGATTCAAATCGATTATTTGTTGTCGGTAACGTTCAGTATTAACGGTTTGGCCAGGTCCTAGCAATTCATAATAGATCACATCCTTCTGATCCCACCAAACACGGAGCATTGTCTTCCGTCCATAGCGATTTGGCCTTGCAGTCGATGTTGATGGTTCGCCTGGAATTACTCATGATCTTTTGCCTGTATGAAGTTAGCCCCCCACTTTTCGAATTTATTAATTTTGACAGTTGTGCTGATTTGTGCTAGGTTTGTGCTACATTGTGCTCGAATTATAAATTTTTAATACGAAAAATGAGCGAGAAAAATGGAAAAAACCGTTTTTTTTGGTAGCCCCCACTTTTTGATTTTCGAAATTTTTTTTATTGTGCTAGGTTGTGCTAAGTTGTGCTAACATTGTGCTAAAGTATTATCTTCGAAAAATAATCATAAAAGGAATAAAACGAAAAAAACGATTTTAGGCAGAAAAGAAGAAAAGTAAGATTTATATTCGTATAAGTCAACCAAACA
>NW_022639453.1:3485609-3492641 GCF_010583005.1 Odontomachus brunneus
CAGGTTGCGAGCACGAAGGGCCGCGGTCAAGAGTAAAGTACCCTTGAAATTCTTGTGCTGGCGAAACTGAAATTTGTGCTGACTTGTGCTAGGCTAGCACAACTCAGATATGCAATTCTGAGTCGATCCAAAGTCTAGAAGTCGTGATTAATGACATAGACTGCGAGCGCGAAGGGCCGCGGTCAAGAGTAAAGTGCCCTTTAAATTCTAGTGTTCGCGAAACTGAAGCTTGTGCTGACTTGTGCTAGCCTAGAGCAACTCAGATATATAAATATATATTGTATGGTTGACTTATACGAATATAAATTTACTTTTCTTCTTTTCTGCCTAAAATCGTTTTTTTCGTTTTATTCCTTTTATGATTATTTTTCGAAGATAATACTTTAGCACAATGTTAGCACAACTTAGCACAACCTAGCACAATAAAAAAAATTTCGAAAATCAAAAAGTGGGGGGCTACCAAAAAAAAACGGTTTTTTCCATTTTTCTCGCTCATTTTTCGTATTAAAAATTTATAATTCGAGCACAATGTAGCACAAACCTAGCACAATTCAGCACAACTGTCAAAATTAATAAATTCGAAAAGTGGGGGGCTAACTTCATACAGGCTGATCTTTTACGCTTAGGATTTTCAAAATGTATCCACTTTTCATCGCCACAAGTCACAATTCGATGGAGAAATGACTTTCTTTTGTACCTGGCGAGCAGCATTTCGCAAGTGGTTTTTCGGTTTTCCTGCTGTCTTTCATTCAGTTTATGTGGAACCCATTTTCCCATCTTCTGGATCTTTCCCATGGCTTTCAAACGTATGGAGACGGCTTCTTGTGTCACATTTAATTGATTCGCGAGTTGTTGCGTTTGAGTGTCATCCTCATCCAACAATGTTTGCAATTCGCTGTCTTCAAACTTTTTCGGTGTTTTCCACTTTCTTCCACGTTCTTCGTTTCTCACGTTAAAATCGCCACTTTTGTATATATTATAGTTAATATATTATAATATGTATATATTGTAGTTACTATTAGTTCCATATATGTATATATGCATTTATATATATATTTATGCATATATTATAGTTATAAATAATATACATAAAAACTAGCAATTAACTATATACACAAATTTTTTAAAAAGAATTAAGGTAGTATGTATTAATTAATTTTTAAGACAAGTAATGCAGTACCTTCAATAAGTACTGCACTATTGTAATTATTAATATGCTGGGGAATAATGAATTATATTTTCCTTACGATATGCTATACTTTTTTCATTTATTCTATGTGTTATAACCTATTAATTGTTAATCATATTAAAATTTATTCTGAAATAGTCCTCAAATAATATATTTCATATATCCTAAATTAATCCGTAAAATAGCCTATAAAATGCCTTATTATAACATTCTGGACAACTTTAGGATACATTGTGGATATTATAGAATATATAGACATCCTTTGCATACTTTGTGGATACTCTCAGAATTATGAAACGAAATATCCTGATGCTATTTGCAGGTATAATTGAGGAGTTTAATTGCTATTCCTCAGGACATCCTCCGGAAGTACGAGGATCAATAGCAGGATTTCCTCAGGATATCCCATATATCCTAGCAGAATGTCCTGCAGACATCCAAAAAACATCCCTGTGCTGTTTGGGATATATTTGATAAACACATATATTTTTGTTTTTTATATTTTGATAAACACTTTGTTTTATTTGTTATATTTTTATAAACACATGATACATAAAATACATAATACATGAATACATATAATAAAAAGCTCTTTTCTTTTAAGTGTATTAATTATTTACAGATTATTGGTAAAAAAAAGTGAAATTTAACTATTTAACTATTTGTGGAAAACAATAAATATTAAAAACTAATAGTATATAATCGATTTTTCGCCAGTTTAATTGGTTATATTTTCTGCAACCCTTACGGAAGAAAAAAACTTAAATTCTGAGTGTTTACATTCAATTATTCGAATTTACTCTCAGAAGTGTAAGCGATCACGAGGCAAAAACATGAGACGATTAGGGAAATAAAACCCGAATGTTATCCGAGATTAATCGAACTGAAACGAATCTCCAAATATAGAGATATAAAAGAGGACAAAGCGAGAGGTGAGGCGCCTTTTTGTGATCGAGCGGCTGAGTTGCGGAGGGAGAGTCAAAAGGCGTAAGCGACTGTAAACAATGGACGTCGAAAATTAGAAATAAAGAGTCGAAATAACATCTGTCGTCATTTTATCCACAACTCAGCCCGGCCTCCTATATTCGAACAGAGCTTACACATCCTATGTATATATTTTGGTTTTTACGAACGCATTCTAGATACCACTAAATCTCTCGTGATACATCTACTGGACATACTTTGGATCAATTTTTGCTATGTGGGATTTTTCATTTACAAACAATGTGATACATGTATGATTGTATTATTTACTTTCGATTGTCGACGAAGAGATCTTTAGTAAAGGCTATCATCTCATAGTACGGCCATTTATTTTTTACCTTACCACTACCAGCCGAACTACTTTTTTCGCATTGTTCTCCCTGTGTAATGATTTGGCTATAATTGTAGCGCATTTTTTCATATATATTAGCCTCGTTGACATACTTCACGTTACCTATAGAGAAAATTGCAAGCTCATTATTGATTTGAAAACATTTAATATGAAGGAATATTGCAGTAAACAGTGTGACGTCAAAATTATATCAAAACTCATTATTATTATTAAAACTGACGTCAGATAACTGAAATAAACGTATATTTGATGACGCCTTAATAACGATTTTATACAATATCTTATTGACGTTTAGAAACATCATTAAAATATCATGTTTGTTGTCTTAAAACGTCGACATCGGTGTAGCAGGTAGCAAGGTAACGTCTTTAGACGTCATAACATTAACCATTATTTTGGTGACTTTTCGATATCATTTTGACGCCACTCTGTTTATTGTATACGGTTGCATTTGTTTAACATACTGTTCAGAGCAGACACTATTTCCAACAACTTCTGATCAGTACTTCTGCCCTTTTCGATAACAGGAATTTTAAAATTCCACAAAGATTCCCGCTTTTGGATTTCGGTAATTAACATTTTATTGCGAAAAAAAAATCTCTGACAATGATTCACTAAGCACTTCATTAAGAAAAGAACTCCATGTAACTGGTCGGAAAAATTGATTTTTTTCACTTCGAATCTTTGTTATGTGGAGAATATAATCCTAAAGTTTTAGAGCCTATTTCGAAGTATTAATGGCACTACGGACACGTTTATACCTGTGCCGCGCGCAAGTATAAGAATCACCCGGCGCGTTTTGGCCGGAACTCTCCCGTTTTTCGACTTAATCCCTTTTGCACAATAGACTTTAACGTTTCTCAGTGGCCGAGAGGTGCTTGAAAGGGCATACACAGAATGCTAATGAAAATCTAAATGCAATGATCTGGCGACTAGTTCCCAAAAACTTACATGTTGGTACTAAAATAATAGAAATAGCTGCTTATATTACTGCTAGCATATTTAATGAGGGCTATTCTGTAATGTTAAAAATAAAAAAATGGATGCTTTGGAACTTAAAATTGCCCAGCAATCCAAAATTCATGCCGCTTTATCGGAGCAAGCGATTGAGCAGATAGGAACGCCAAGCTCATAGCAGCACAAAGGAGGCTCGAATAGCTTATAAACAGAAAAAAATGGTAGAAAATCAATTTATCAAGGAAACGGAGGGTATTGTATGAGCTGGAATTGCAGAATAGTTGAAAAGAGCCGAGAGTTTCCAAAAACTGTTTGTTATTTATTTGTTTCATTAACTTTAAACGCGTTTTTCTCAGAACTACTTTTTCGCAACTTACGTACATCATAGCTCAAAAACTATTCAACCAATTGCGTTGCGCTTACGCGTGCATATTAGGGTGGTCCTTATTTACTTCTGATCAAAATTTTTTTTGGAATTTTTTCCATGGCACCCTTCAAAAAGTTTCCATATAACATTTCATATAACAAAAAATAATTCTTATCAAGTTTGAGTTCGATCGGTTAATTCAAACCCGTGTCCCCGGGTCGTTAAACATTAGAGTATCCTTGTATTAAGTTATCTACGTTATCAATATAGTTTTTAAAGCGTGTTTTCCACAAAAATTGCCATAGAAGACTTTTCTTTTTTTTTCTACATTTGAGATCTTATAGTCACATTTAAACAATTAGATAAATTGTTGATGATTAAAAAATAAAAATAAATAGTTATTGCATTTATTGCATTTATTTGTTTGAGCTACAATAAATCATGTATGGAATATAAAAGTTACAATAGTATATTTGGAGGACAAAATAAGTGTAAAACATAATATCTTTTATATTTTTATTAATAAAGAAACTTTTATAATTAAATATTACATAAGTGTAAAACATGATATCTTTTATGTTTTTATTAATAAAGAAACTTTTATAATTAAATATTACATAATAATTAATAATCTCGTGGTTCCTAATCTTATACCATAGATATAAAGGAAAGTAGCCAAAAGCGACATAGGCCTCCTAAAGCGACATATTTCTATATTTTATATATTAAATGTTGTATTTTATCGAAACTAATATAAACGTAATCCGTTTGATCAGTTAAGTAAAAAAAAATGCATACTTGATATATTTCTTGTTCCTTTATATGCTAAATTAGCAAATATCGAGTTTTAGAAATTCGTAAGTTTTACTTCTATGGTTTTTATTGACGAATTACGTAGACTAAATAGCGATAATTATCATTTTGTTTAATATTAAGTTCTTCTACATGCATTTGGCTTGTGACGTGGCGATTTCGCCGTCACCGAGATTAGCCGGGAGACGAGGAGAGCTGTGCTCGCGCCCCCTTCTTCCGCGGGAAGGGCGGCTGCGAAGTATTGGTCTCGCACGCTTTTGCGTGCGAGATCGCGTTATTATAATTTTTTGTTATTTTCGTTTGTTTAATTGTGTGCTCGGGCCGCGACGAGAACGACAAAGTGCAGCGATCGGAGCAAGGCGACGGCGGACCTGCAGCGGACGACAAGCCAAGCGGGGCAGGATCCACCCTTCGCTATCACAAGCGATGGGGCCCCGACTAGCTTGCAGCGGGGCGCCAGGAAGGGCTAACCTTAAGGACCAGATCCCGGGGGACGCCTTCAAGCTTCCGGCAGCCACCTGAGCGCCCACGCCAGTTAGAGCTGCCGTCAGGCGCAGGATTCAGTCGACAAGGAATCAAAGAATTCGGCGGTGTCGGGCCCTGTAAGGCGCCCGCGCTAGAGCCGTGCGTTCCCGCAGGACCAATGGGACCTAGCGGCGATCGGCGGCTGATATCGCGAGCTAAGAAGCCTCGCGCTCGCGGAAAGATTCGACACTGTGCGAACAGCGAGCGACGCGAGAGCTGTGTCAATCCTGCGAGCGAGCGAACGACCAGCAGGCGAGCGAACGACACCGCAAGCGAGCGGACGAGCCGGAGAACAAGCGAGATATCGGACGAGGAACGAGGGGCGAGCCCAGCGGGGGATTTTTGGTGAGCTGTCTTCTGCCTGTCGTTCAGTCCGAGCGCCGAAAGACCGAGATGGTTGCCGTCGCTTCACGACGGCAGCCGGAAGAGTTCGTCTCCATCCTTGACGAACCGTCCAACCTCGCGAGGGAATAGCCGTCCTTACCGCGCTGCCTGCTGTCGCTTCACCGCGTCGCGACCGCACAGTACGGCGAGCGATTGCGTAAAAATTGTGATGACTCGCGGTCATTTGTAGAAAGTGCGGGTCTCCGAGAGTGGCGAGAAATTCGCGGTTCGCGACGAGACAAGTAGGGCCGGGATGCACCCGGCTGGCGCCCAATGCAATAATTAGCGTGTAACGAGAGAATTTCGCGAGCCTCGTGCCGTTCGAACTCCGCGAAGCAGAAGGATCCTCGACTACGGATCCGGCTGCCGAAGGATTTTGCGACTCGGAGCCCGCATAGCGTCTTTGTGGTATCTTTCTTTGTTGTTTTTTTTTTTTTGTTAAATATAGCGTAATGTTAAACGATATGTGTGTTCATTCGTGATTCCTCCGACTCTGTCGCCTGTTCCTCTCGTGTCGCACGAAGGAAGGTCGCGCGTCGACACAAGAACCCCGCCGCTCTACCGAGTTAGATACTTTTTGAGAGCTGCCGGCAAGCTCGGCCGTCGCCGCCACGGCGGAGACGAAGTTTTGGCCGTATTCTCGCGTATAACTAACGGAGAAGCGGTCACAGGCTTTTATAAAAATATTTTTTGAATATTTTTGCCTTTATCACTTTTTTACTGTATAACTTGAAAATTTTTATGAGAATGTATTTTAAAGTGACATACCTACAGTATGCGATACTCTGTGACTAACATAACTTGATTAATAACCTCCCAATGTGACGTGACATTTGTTTATTGTAAAGTTTAATTTTATTTTGTTTAAAAATATATATAAATGTATATAAAATATGTGAGAATATAAAAAATATGGAAAAAAAAAGATATGTATTTATTTAATTATATTTCCCTTTTATAACTTTATATTTTGAATAAATGAATATTATTGCTGTCTCGGTTAGGCTGGTTAGGTGCGACGAAATGCCCACGCCGGGCCGAGTGAGGCATAATAAAGTAGGAATCGGTGTAGGGTCCGCGTCCGCGTCCGCGCCCGCGCTCGCGAATTGTGATCGCTCGCTCGCAATGCCCCCTCATATAGTTTCTGTCGATTCCTCTCCACTGTTAAGAGCCACGGCTATTAGGGTTATGCAGCTGAACATGAGGCGTTCAGCTGTGGTTAGTGGCGAAGTCCGTCAGCTCGTAGCCGAGAAGCGACTCCTGCTCTTGCAGGAAATGCACGTCCGGAAACAAGGCTCGAGCTTCGCAATTCTCGGTTTAGGGCAGGGAACGAGGGTGGCCGCTGCACGCTCGGAACGTCCGTGGGCTGCAGTGGCAGTTTCAAACCCCTCGTTCCATATCATGGAGATCTCGCAGCTCAGCACCGCGCACTGTGCGTGCGCGGAAGTGCGGGCGCCCGGC
>NW_022639453.1:3492651-3492739 GCF_010583005.1 Odontomachus brunneus
GCCGTTCACCGGGAATCTTAGAGTCCCAAGGTCTCATTAGGGGCGAGGCGTACAAGGTGTGGCAGGCTCGATGGTCTTCTTCGAGCAA
>NW_022639453.1:3492749-3493110 GCF_010583005.1 Odontomachus brunneus
CCTGCTCTTGCAGGAAATGCACGTCCGGAAACAAGGCTCGAGCTTCGCAATTCTCGGTTTAGGGCAGGGAACGAGGGTGGCCGCTGCACGCTCGGAACGTCCGTGGGCTGCAGTGGCAGTTTCAAACCCCTCGTTCCATATCATGGAGATCTCGCAGCTCAGCACCGCGCACTGTGCGTGCGCGGAAGTGCGGGCGCCCGGCTTCTCTTTCTACGTCGCATCGTGCTACTTCCAGTACAGCGACGAGATTGAGGGGCACCTCAGGCACCTCGAGGCGGTGTTTCATTCGCTGAGGGGGAAGAGATTGTTGATAGGCATGGACGCCAACGCGCGATCCCCGATGTGGGGTGACCGCATGGTA
>NW_022639453.1:3493120-3493232 GCF_010583005.1 Odontomachus brunneus
TCACCGGACACGGCAGGTTTTAGGCACGCCTTGCGTCCTTGGGCCTTGTGAAAGGTGAGATGTGTGTTTGTGGGGAGGGAAGCGACACGGCCGCGCACCACCTTCTGCGCTG
>NW_022639453.1:3493242-3493505 GCF_010583005.1 Odontomachus brunneus
AGCGACCACAGTGCCCTGGACATCCGTCTGAGGGTGCCGAGAGTCAGAGGCAATGACCGGCCTACCTCCAACTCTCGGTTCGACGCGAGTCGTGCCGACTGGGAGAAGTACGCCGATAGCCTCATCGACCTTTCGGCGTCGAGACTCGAGGTCCTCAGTCTAGAGTCCGCTGGGGGGGGTGGAGGGCTTCGCGAAGTCTATGTCTCAGGTTCTTGTCGAGGCCTCGGAATGGGCAATGCCCAGGAAGAGGCGTTTTAGAAAGT
>NW_022639453.1:3493515-3493630 GCF_010583005.1 Odontomachus brunneus
GAAGGGTCCATATTAGATTCCGCAGCGGCCTACCCGGGGGATGTCGGAGCCCTCGGGCATGGGTAAACGGCCTCGCAACCTTCGCGAGATCACCGTGGACCCGGGCCGCTGAGGC
>NW_022639453.1:3493640-3494166 GCF_010583005.1 Odontomachus brunneus
CTCGCCGGCACCTGAGAGTGCACGGGAGCGAATGCACCGGTGACGAGTGCACGCAGAATTCACGCACGAGCGAGATCAATTCGCGGCGAGCGCACGTGAGACTCGATGCGCGACGCATGTGTTCCTATGACTACTCGCTAGAAGAAAGAGACGGCACTCGCGTGATTACTACGCTTACCGCACAGTGGCGAGCACCGAGAATCGGTTGCGAAAAGAACGAGCACGAGCAGAACACAATGCACCGAATGCGGCTAAAATACGGTCGCACGCGAGGCTGAGAGAATACATGGCCGGACAGACTGAGAAGCGTACCGAAAAGTTAGGCGGCTCGGAATCGAATCGGTTACCGACTGGCTCAGCGAGCACTTACGGTGCGATCGCGAACAATTGGCGCGACTGTAGCTGCTGCTTGCGTCTGCTGACGCTTGGCGGCGGTTGCACATGCGTGCGCCCGTGCATGTGTGTGTGTCGCAAAGGCTGGGGCGCCACATATACAGGGTGTTCGGAAAGTACCGGGACGCCCGAA
>NW_022639453.1:3494176-3496322 GCF_010583005.1 Odontomachus brunneus
TTTTTCTTTTCAGGTTCCACCTCCACCACCCATACCCAATACCCACTCCTTTTCCCTTCCCCTCCCATCCAAAAGGGTCAGAGCGTGTGTCTGGGCGAGACACTAGTGAGCGGGCCTCCCCGTGGTCCCCGTGGGCGTGGGGCGCGCGCTGCAGCCACAAGGGCAGGCGGCGCGCGCGTCACGGCTAAACCGCTCATCCTGCGAACACGTCCCGCAGGCGCTGCTGGATTTTTCCATCGCCCTTCCCCTGTCAGTGGTTGACAAACGGTAGAGGTGGATAGCAGCAAGTTGCGTATAGCCTTCACGGCTGAGGGAGCAAAGCGCGGCACCCTATGGGTGTCGGGCTTCACACTAACTGCTGGTGCACTCTCACGCGGCGGCTGAGCAGCACCGGGATCGTCCGCGGAGCTCCGCATCGGCGAATGGAGCATGACCCCAGCGTACTCCCCGAACGGGACACTCGCGACGCACCGGTGTCAACCGGAAGAACGCCGACGGATCAGACGCACCGCGTGTCGCAACACACTGCACTTCAAGGCACTCAGGTGGGCACGTGAGCACCGGCTGTCACTATAAGCACGAGGGTGAACAGAAACCTCGTCAACGCAGTCTCAATGTCATTCAGCCGGGTGTCACTCACCGATAGGGATGCACTGCTTAATTGCTAGACCGCAGTTCGCAAAACGCACCAACGCAGACACAGTGTTACACGAAAAACGCAATTACGCAACAACAGAAAATTAGCGCGACAATAAAATCACGTTCGGGGTCACCACTATGAGGGGCGCCGGCGGTTTCCCGCCAACCCCACTGTGTGAAAGCCACACACACACCTCATAAAAAAGAAATAAGCTCAATATTGACGCACCGCATCTCTGTATCGATAGAGAACAATCTTTATTTAGTTGCACAATAATTACGGAAAAACTAACTTAACGGTAACACTTATACAAGAAGAAGAAAGCCGTGATAGCATGACGTGGCTATCAACGCGGACAAAGAAATTCAAGCTAAAAGAAAACAGAGCTCGCGCGATCCGATCCAATAACAACACTCTCGCGAACAAAGCCTGTGAGCGACTTGAGTGTACGTATGATGACCTTGCAGGTCGATACGTGGCACGACGTTGTTCACGTGCACGAACACGTGAACAGCACTAAGAGCGCGGAATGTCGGACGCGGCGAACAGAGATAGGACGACCCTGAGGGCTTCGCACGTCCCTTCGCTGGCTTAACGATGCCAGGATACGCCCGCAACGATGTCCAGCTGACCTCAGCGAGAGGACGTTCAGCTGAGCGCGATGATGAACCGCACGTGGCAACGCGTGACGTCACGGCCGTACGAACACTGCCGGCCGGCTCGCTTGCCGAACACGTGATACGCACGTGGAAGCCGAGCTCGCTCCGCACTACCGCACTAATGATTATTGCCCGGTGGCAAACTCGCCGGCACCTGAGAGTGCACGGGAGCGAATGCACCGGTGACGAGTGCACGCAGAATTCACGCACGAGCGAGATCAATTCGCGGCGAGCGCACGTGAGACTCGATGCGCGACGCATGTGTTCCTATGACTACTCGCTAGAAGAAAGAGACGGCACTCGCGTGATTACTACGCTTACCGCACAGTGGCGAGCACCGAGAATCGGTTGCGAAAAGAACGAGCACGAGCAGAACACAATGCACCGAATGCGGCTAAAATACGGTCGCACGCGAGGCTGAGAGAATACATGGCCGGACAGACTGAGAAGCGTACCGAAAAGTTAGGCGGCTCGGAATCGAATCGGTTACCGACTGGCTCAGCGAGCACTTACGGTGCGATCGCGAACAATTGGCGCGACTGTAGCTGCTGCTTGCGTCTGCTGACGCTTGGCGGCGGTTGCACATGCGTGCGCCCGTGCATGTGTGTGTGTCGCAAAGGCTGGGGCGCCACATATACAGGGTGTTCGGAAAGTACCGGGACGCCCGAATATCAGGAAAAATATAAGTTTTACAAAAAAATGTTTCAGACAAAAGTTGTGGCGTTTAAAAAGATGTATTTACTGATCACATCAGTTTACCTTGGGTTGCGAATGTCAGGTCAAGGTCACATTAATTTTTTTAAATGGAACACCCCATTTTTCATTGCATATTCTTATAGCACATCTC
>NW_022639453.1:3498206-3502155 GCF_010583005.1 Odontomachus brunneus
AAGCTCTCGAGATGTGCTATAAGAATATGCAATGAAAAATGGGGTGTTCCATTTAAAAAAATTAATGTAACCTTGACCTGACCTTCGCTACGCAACCCAAGGTCAAACTGATGTGATCAGTAAATACATCTTTTTAAACGCCATAACTTTTGTCTGAAACATTTTTTTGTAAAACTTATATTTTTCCTGATATTCGGGCGTCCCGGTACTTTCCGAGCACCCTGTATAATGCTCTATTATATTCTTCATACCATTTATACTGCTAATAAGATATTATAAATTAAAAATTATATACAGGGTGTTCCCAAAAGGTGATACCAAATTTTAGGGATATGTAGTACTCGTTAAAACAAACCAAAAACTCTTAATAAACAGTACTCCGAAAACTTTTTATTTCTGAGTTATAAAGCATTTTGTTCTGTGAAAAATAGAAAATAAATTAAATCTATAATAAATGTTTAATGTGCTTTCGGCTCATACACATTTCGGCATATTTCGTCATTGAAAGTCAAAGAGTCCAGGTTTATTTCGTATTTGTTGACAACATTTTCGAAATCTCTTAGTTCATTCACGGACGCCCGTATGTGATCACCTAATTACGCAGGGATTGTTGTATTCAATTTTGGATTGTGGACCGTGTCACCGGATTTAAATCTGTTGGATTATTATCTATGGGGACACTTGAAGAGCATGGTATATGCCACACCAGTTAATACAATAGATGAATTGAGTCAGAGAATTGAAAACTGTTGTCAACAAATACGGAATAAACCCGGAACCTTTGAACGTGTTCGATCTTCAATGAGGAGACGTGCCGAATTGTGTGTTGAAATGAACGGAAGGCACATTTATTGTAAATTTATTTTCTGTTTTTCACAGAACAAAATGCTTCATAACTCAGAAATAAAAGGTTTTCGAAGTACTATTTATTAAGAGTTTTTGGTTTGTTTTAACGAGTACACACCCCTACATACCCCTAAAATTTGGTACCACCTTTTGGGAACACCCTGTATATATAAACTTATAAAATAAAATAAAGATTTTTAATAATAAATAACGTGCAAAGCATTTATTTATGATAGAGAGGCACACCAAAAAAAAATGTAAATTCAATCACATCAATGTGGTTGGAAATATTTTGATTCAGTAGCACTATTATAAAAACCAATAAGTTATGCCATTTAATTATTAGCTTATTGGTTTTAATAATATTGCTAATCAACAAAATGTATTCCAATCACACTAATGAAATTTACACTTTTTCCAGCGTGCAGACAATTTCGTAGCACATTTTACTAAAAATTCTTCTATGAAATTTCTTCTATGTAGTGATGTATCTTTTCCTCTAATGTGAACTCATAGGCTACGTTCCAATCTACTACTATTGAAACTCGATACGTGTACATAATACAAACTATAGATCTTCGATACTGGTAGTGAATATCGGAACACAGTCATAATCATCATTGAACTTTATTATATTTATCAATAAAATTATTTTATTTTATTTATAAGTTTACGCTAGACGAAAAGATACATGATTGATTTAATGTTTATTGCGCACGTAATGTGTCCATTCTGATTCGTGCAGTCTATAACTCTCTTAATCGAATTTTAAGTTCTATCGTTCTCTATCATTCTCTCTTATTCAATCGTTGGAATATGATTAGAATTTATTCTAAGTAGTCACGACAAAAAGAAATAATATTGTTTGTCTAAGTGTACTATTCACAGAATCGAATTCTCTTAACGATCGTTTCATATCATTTCTTTTTCCATAATTATGAATTAATGGAAGCCTAGTTAATCATAAAAAATCAATTGTAAATTCAAAGAATGAGCATCGTAATCTATCGTAAAGTCGTTATGTCAAGAATGGATATTTTTCTATCGTATTATTTTAAAGATTGTAACACATTATGGCTAAATATTTCGCGCATTCTAATTTGTTAATAAGATACTTATACAAAGAGAACACACACATATAAAGAATCAATTGTGAATTTACGATTGATTTTTTATAATTGACTAAGTTTCCGTTAATTCATGAATGATTATGGAAAAAGAAACGATAAGAAACGAATAAGAGAATTCGATTCTGTGAATAGTATACTTAGATAGACAACGACATTATTTCTTTCGAATTCGATATAGTGAAATGACATTTCACGTTTTCTACATTACGGTAAAAAACAATTAAATTCTCTGTAAATTCCATCAGTTTCTATCGCTTTCTCTTTTTTGTTTATTATTATCATAGAAATTCATTGCAGTTTGAATTTTAGCTATTTTTGTTGTCTTATGAAGTGACCTCGTAATTGTAATTGCAAATGTGTGAGTCTCAAGTGATTATTTTATTTTATTTACGAGTTTACGCTAAACAAAAAGATATATGATCGATTTAATATTTATTGCACATGTAATATGCATCCATTCTGATTGGTGCAGTCAATACGGAAATTTTTATTATATTTTACCTACGAAAATCTTTTCTTTCTCGCCAATTAATTTTAAATTCAGATTACATGTTTGCAATGCGGATCGCGGACATCACAAGCGCAGATTGATATAACACTATAAGAAAATATACTTGAAATTGTAATTACTTGATATGTACATCTAATAGTCGATCATAAATCTTTTCCTCTAGTCTAACGTAAATTTATGGACATGTTGCTTATTGCAGCCTATATATTACAAACGCAAACGCGCGTCGCTTGTGTGCGTGCGTATACGTCTGATCTGAAGCTAAATCGCTTGGCGATGCAAATGCGGCTTGATGAAAACTTTCATTAGATTTTTGATTATAGTGTTCGTGCTTGAGATATTTGACACGGAAGACCAATCAAAGACCCAGAAATTCCAGATAAGCTTACACGGTCGCGTTGTTTTGTTCGATACGTACTCGGCGTCGCGCCGCGACCGCGGCATTTGATATTTCGCCATGAGTGCCAAATACACATTTCGAAGCCATGTTTCTTTGTACACATCCAAAAGGACCAAAAATGTCACGCCAAGCGGCTGCTAAGTATATAAAAAAGTCAAAAGCATTTGTAAATAAGTAGGTAAATCGCTACTTAGAAGTGAAAAATATCGATGACTTACCGAAACGTAGCTCTACGCAAGGATTTGGTACTTTGTATATCTTCACAAACAACTTAAACGTTAGCAAAATGATCAAAATTTATGAGAAGGCTTTATTACTCTCTGCTCTTTACTATCTGCTTAAACATGATTTATAAGGAAAACCGAAAAATGGATACTACAAGAGGACAATAATTCTAAACATCAAAGTCGGTTTTGTACCGCGTGAAAATAAGAAAATAATATTGAATTATTGGATTGGCCGTCACAGCCATCAGATGCAAATCCTATCGAAAACGCTTGGTCTTTGATGAAGTTTAAACTTTGTGGAAAGAAAATTTGGTCGGTCAAGGAGTTAGTTTGACAAATTCGATTGATATGGAGATCTTTACCTCAAGAATATGTCATAAAATTAGTTGAAAGTATGCCTCTGAGATGTCAGGCAATTATTAATAATGAAGGCGACTGGACTTAATAACTGGAGTTATTAATAATAAGACATCACTAATTAAATAATATGTGTATTTTTTCCAAATAATTTCAATAAATTATTTATCAAGTTTTGCCATATACGTTATTATCAAATAGACTGTAAAGTAAAGGCACCAAAAGCGACGTACCACTTTGTTTTTGGATGTTATGTCTTAATATAAAGTTCAAAATAAAAATGTAAATATATATATATACAGAGTGTTCGGAAAGTACCGGGACGCCCGAATATCAGGAAAAATATAAGTTTTACAAAAAAATGTTTCAGACAAAAGTTGTGGCGTTTAAAAAGATGTATTTACTGATCACATCAGTTTGACCTTGGGTTGCGTAGCGAAGGTCAGGTCAAGGTCACATTAATTTTTTTAAATGGAAC
>NW_022639453.1:3503557-3504658 GCF_010583005.1 Odontomachus brunneus
AGCACCCCAAACGTGAGAGGCGAGGGGACTCACGATAATCAAGCACCCCAAACATGAGAGGTGAGGGAGGGGGGTTGGTACCCCTTATGTCAAAAGATAGCCCTTCTGATCTAATTCTCAAGATCAAGGTCATTGGAGGTTGTTCCGTTTATTTTCATTTCTTCGTAAAAATGCTAATGCCGGCGATCCTCTAACTTTGAAGCATTATAACTTGAAAAGTACTTCATGAAAAAATATTTTATTATAGCGTTTTGGAAAGCTCTCGAGATGTGCTATAAGAATATGCAATGAAAAATAGGGTGTTCCATTTAAAAAAATTAATGTGACCTTGACCTGACATTCGCTATTCATCCCAAGGTCAAACTGATGTGATCAGTAAATACATCTTTTTAAACGCCATAACTTTTGTCTGAAACATTTTTTTGTAAAACTTATATTTTTCCTGATATTCGGGCGTCCCGGTACTTTCCGAACACCCTGTATATGTGTAAAAACACGATGCAAAATATGTAATTATACGAATATATAGATCCAGTCAAATAATATTCTATTACTTCAATTGCCAGAAAAATTAGAAAAACCATATACTTTACAAGAATTAATGGAATATAATTTTAAAAGTTGAATGAATAGTGAAAAAATATATATTCATTGTGGAGAAAACACAATAATTAAAAAACAAGATATAATAACAACAAAAAATATTTTCATTTTAAAAGTATGGTTATTTAAAACCGCTAATAACAAAACGTTTAAAATTACAAATTTAAGAATTAAAAATATATTTGCGACCAAAGTACGTATAGGCACAGATATATATAAAATTATTAGTGCAATTTTCCACAATGGTAAAAGTATAACTAATTATACAAGCGTTATACGTAATAAGCACACAGAATGGATTTCAATTAATGATTCCACAATAAAAAAATGTAGTTGGCCCTGAAATTCCAAAGATGAATACATTTTCTTTGCTGAAAAAGTAATGTAAAAGACTTACCTAAATAATCTACACAAAAAGCAATGAGATCATAACAGTCTTTACAAAAGAAAAAAAAAGACGCCGAGTACGTATAAAAAAGTACCAAAAGAAAAAGTACC
>NW_022639453.1:3504668-3504770 GCF_010583005.1 Odontomachus brunneus
GCAAAAATACAGCAAAAATCAGCTGTCGCCGTCAACCATTTATAGCACCTAGAGCCATCTTTTGAAAACGGACCGAACTAAGTTGTACACCCAATATATGTT
>NW_022639453.1:3504780-3505177 GCF_010583005.1 Odontomachus brunneus
CTAATAACAAAACGTTTAAAATTACAAATTTAAGAATTAAAAATATATTTGCGACCAAAGTACGTATAGGCACAGATATATATAAAATTATTAGTGCAATTTTCCACAATGGTAAAAGTATAACTAATTATACAAGCGTTATACGTAATAAGCACACAGAATGGATTTCAATTAATGATTCCACAATAAAAAAATGTAGTTGGCCCTGAAATTCCAAAGATGAATACATTTTCTTTGCTGAAAAAGTAATGTAAAAGACTTACCTAAATAATCTACACAAAAAGCAATGAGATCATAACAGTCTTTACAAAAGAAAAAAAAAGACGCCGAGTACGTATAAAAAAGTACCAAAAGAAAAAGTACCAAAACAAAAACTACATAACAAAAAGTACGTGTT
>NW_022639453.1:3505187-3505344 GCF_010583005.1 Odontomachus brunneus
TTAATTTAAACAAAGTGCAAATGTTTTAAATATTCAAAAAAGAAGTGAGATCAATATAATTAACCAAGTACGTATATATAGGTATTTATTACACAGGTAATTGTGTGATAAATATCAATATTGTAATGTTCAAATATTTTGAATAAGAAACTTTTTT
>NW_022639453.1:3505354-3505913 GCF_010583005.1 Odontomachus brunneus
GTCTTTACAAAAGAAAAAAAAAGACGCCGAGTACGTATAAAAAAGTACCAAAAGAAAAAGTACCAAAACAAAAACTACATAACAAAAAGTACGTGTTAACTTAAACAAATGCAGATGTTTTTAAATTAATTATATTCAAAAAAGAAGTGAAATCAATATAATTAACCAAGTACGTATATGTATGTATTTATTACACAAATAATTGTGTGATAAATATCAATTATACAAAAAATACTAAAACAAAAAGTATCAAAAAAAAGACAAAACAAAAAGTACATGTTAACTTAAACAAAGTGCAGATGTTTTAAATATTCAAAAAAGAAGTGAGATCAATATAATTAACCAAGTACGTATATATAGGTATTTATTACACAGGTAATTGTGTGATAAATATCAATATTGTAATGTTCAAATATTTTGAATAAGAAACTTTTTTTTTAATCAGTTATATTTTATGTTAGTGTCTTATATCAATTTGTTATTTTCTATATTTATAGTTGGGACACATGCCTAGTAGCACATATTGGATTCACATACGTTTTCTAAACGTATGTACCAT
>NW_022639453.1:3505923-3506137 GCF_010583005.1 Odontomachus brunneus
ATAATTGTGTGATAAATATCAATTATAGAAAAAATACTAAAATAAAAGGTACCAAAAAAAAAGACAAAACGAAAAGTATTGGGTGTACAACTTAATTCGGTCCGTTTTTTTGCTTGAAAAACGCATTTATTTGAATGACAAAATGAATTAATATATTATTGAAAGTATTGTCTATCGCTAGCCACTACTTTTTCCCATCTTTCTGGCAATTTAT
>NW_022639453.1:3506147-3506834 GCF_010583005.1 Odontomachus brunneus
TTTCATATAGTATATTGTAATTCATCATATTTTATTAATATTAATAATTCAATGTTGAAATATCGAAGTATCAAATTGAGAGAGAAAAACTTAACATCGAGGATCAAAAACTCGGCGTGCCCCAATCAATACGTCATTCTTTAATATAAATGTTTATAATGTTAGTAATAATTTTATGTACCTTATATATTATGGAATTATGTACATTATTGAAATATATTCACTATGGGGAAATCTATATTGATGTTTCGTGAATTCAAGATTATGTGTCGCCGTATATAGGAATGACTTTTTTATATGAATATATTTTGTTGCATGTGCGTGTGTGTGTGTGTGTGTGTGTGTGAGTGTGTGTGTGTGTATATATATATTGTATGAATATATATTTTTTTCTGTATAAATATATTTGTTTCATAAATTGAAACATTAGTGAAAATATATATTTGCTTGTTGTTAGTAAAATTAATGTTAATCATTTGTGCATTCAAAATTATGTATTGCCATATACAGGGTGTTCGGAAAGTACCGGGACGCCCGAATATCAGGAAAAATATAAGTTTTACAAAAAAATGTTTCAGACAAAAGTTGTGGCGTTTAAAAAGATGTATTTACTGATCACATCAGTTTGACCTTGGGTTGCGTAGCGAAGGTCAGGTCAAGGTCACATTAATTTTTTTAAATGGAACA
>NW_022639453.1:3507737-3511089 GCF_010583005.1 Odontomachus brunneus
GGCTTGGTGGATACACACTTCAGAAATTACGAGGATGTGCGAAAATGGATCGACGAATGGATTGCATCAAAAGACCAATCGTTCTATCGTCGCGGAATCTACGCGTTGCCCGAAAGATGGGAAAAATGTATAGCTAGCGAGGGAAAATACTTCGATTAATGTATTTTTTGCTTTTGATGTCGAAATAAATGAGTTTTTTAAACAAAAAAACCGCAGGAACTAAGTTTACCACCTAATATATGCGAATATAATAACTACTGTATATATGTTTGTCGATATATAAATCAAATCTTATATTTCTTTTACATCAGTGAATTAACGCTCTTATCAAACAGATTGTATAATAGGCCGCGGGTTCTCAACGTTTCTGATTGTTTGAACGCGTCAAACAATATAAAGAAATAGCATTTTTTTGGTAAAAAGTCTGTCTTTTTCTAACAAAGGCTGCTTTATTCCCGCCAAACAAAACCACGATAAGAGGTGGGAATAAAACTTTCTAACCTTCGTTAGAAAGAGACAGACTTTTTACCGAAAGAACGCTATTTCTTTATATTGTATGACGCATATAGACAATAGGAAACGTTGCGAACCCGCAGCCTAGGTATTATACATCTATGGTCCCTTCCCAGCATAAGATTAGGAGCCACGAGATTATTAATTATTATGTAATATTTAATTTAAAAAATGTCTTTATTAATAAAAACATGAAAGGTATCATGTTTTACACTTATATTTTCTTCCAAACATATTATTACAACTTTTATAGTCTATATATGATTTATTGTAACTTAAATAATAAATGCAATAACTATTTATTTTTATTTTTTAGTCATCAACAATTTATCTAATTGTTTAAATGAGACTATAAGATCGATGTAGAAAACAATGTAGAAAAAAAAATTGGAGATTTTTGTGAAAAAAATGCTTTAAAAACCATATTGATAACGTAGACAGAGTAATACAAGAGTACTCCAATGTTTAACCGCCCGAGGACACGAGTTCTCGTTATCCGATCGAGCAAAAGTTTGGCACGTATTTTTTTTTTGGTCAAATGAAAACTTTTTGGAGGAAAAAATTTGAAAATCGAAAAATAAGGACCACCCTAATGCACATACATTATTATTTTTGTAATAGAATGAACCTAAATGTTATTAATATTTATTTATTTAAACAACATTTCTCAAACAATTAAAATGAAAATTTTCCGTAAAATTAGAACCTTTTCTTTCAAGCATTTTCAAATCATTTATTTTCACTAAATTTCTACATTTTTAACAAGTTTCGATTCATTCTACGTGGTTTTTATTTTAAAAAACAAATCTTCTAGGATTTCTGATGCAGAATTAAAGTTGAGACCGCTGTAGTGTACGCAAGTTCACCTCGTCAAAAACGAGGCCTCCGACATCAACGTCCATTAACCATTAAAATATTTATTACTATTGCTCAAACCAAATATTTTCTAGTTTTTTGAGTGTGCATTTAAATATATTAAAAGTTTCAAAAAGATTTATCCAATAGTTTTTTTGTTTTTAATCCCTAAATACTGCTTATTTTTTGGCTCATTTACATGGAGATCTTCCCTTAAAGAGATAAATCACTATAGAACGTCAAAAATAAGGGGATTTTCGTAAATTTTTTTTCAAGAATGTACTTATCTAATCGTTTCCCAACTTTGTAGTGTTTTTGCTTATACATTACAGTATTAAAAGAATATTTTTAAGAAAAATTTTAAGAAAAATTTTAAGAAAAATTTTTATAAATTGTATGTAAAAAGAAATGTTGAGCGTCGCAGCAGAGTCGACGCAAAACGGTGTGTACTCTGGCTCCTGTTGTATTCGTGTGAAACTAAAATAGCGAAACATTTTTTACTCTTTAAGGATATAATTTGTCGATGAACCTAAACAAGTTGAAAAGAAATTTTGTAATTGACAAAAAAGCAGCCCTTGAATCAAAAGTTCGAATTTTACTCATAAAAATCTATCTTTATGTATATGAAAAAATTGTTTAAATAAATAATGTCATGGATTTTATAGATTCATCGACTAACAAATATAATAGACTAAATGTATGTAAAAGGGCAACTAGATTGGTCAAATAGTTTTTTAATTATCTTATACTAGTATACCCCAGTTTCGAAGAAGTCGTTTTGAGAAAAACTCGTTTAAAGTTTCAGGTATAGAAAATTGTAAACTTATAGCTGTTTTCTGCTAATCCACTATTCTTGCCCCATACAGTAAACCTTCAGCTTCTTCAAACAACTCATTTTGCTCAAGTTGGTGTTGTTTACTTGCTATTCGAGCCTGTTTACTGCAACAGGAGGCTGCTCCTGTCTCTTTATTCTCTCAGCGTTCTTACTATCAATATATAACTTACACATTTTAATTAACAAACAGTCCAATTTTAATTTCTAATATTTCCATTATCTTCAAAACAGCAAAGTACATTAAATACCCCAGCGGCAATATAGGCGGCGATTTCGGTGATTTTAAGGTCAGAATGTACATATTTTAGAGCTAAATCGTACAATTAAAACTTTTATTCGCATTTTTTGTGTGCCCACCTAAGCACCTTTCTAATAGATCTTTCTTAGAATAATTTTTTTCGTTTTTTCAAACAGGTTTTTCGAAACAAAACCGTTGCGAGTCACTGTTGCTCAGACTGTTGCTCAGACCTCACGACCTGCGTGCGAGAAATGATCCTGTACGACCATTTAGATTTTGAATTTCAAAACCAAACTTTGGGAATATATTCTATACATATTCATTCTATTAATTAAAGCAAAAAAATTCGATTTTTGTGACCCTCTATAGTGATTTCTCCTCTTAATGACATTTTAATGATGTCTCTAAACGTCAATAACACGTTATTAAGACGTGGTACAGAAACATCATTAAGATGTCACAAAAAAGACGTCTTAAAGACGTCATTATTTACCCTACTGAAAAAATTTTATTAAGATCTCAATTAAAAATTCAATTGAAATCTTACGTGATATTGTAACTGAGAACTCTTATGAGATTTCCACAAGATTTTGCATATAAGATCTCAATTGAAATATATGCTCTGTTGGAAATAATTTATTGAAAATATAATGAACTTTTTCTGAAATGTTTTTGAAAGCATTCACAATTGACCCAATTTCATTAAAATTTCATTATAATTTCATTAATATTTCAGCAATATTTTAGTACAAATTTAGACAAATTTAGTAAAAAATTATTATTAATCAAAATAGATTGAGGAAAGTATAATAAAATATAATTATATATTTAGTGTTTTCACCAATAATTATATATATATATATATATATATATATATATATATATATATATATATATATATATATATATAT
>NW_022639453.1:3511111-3511669 GCF_010583005.1 Odontomachus brunneus
AGTCAAAGACTCGAAAGAACCACACGGGTTCGTCATAAATACTGGAAATAAGTTTTATAATAAAATAATACAAGATGTTCGTTAATTTCACATTTTGTTGTCATTTTTCATCAAACATTAAGCATTGGACAGCATTAAGCATTAGTCATCTAAAGATGGATGACCACCTGACATGTAGTCGCGAAACCACGCGAATCTCACGAATAAATAAAATTATACAAAATTTGAAATGCCAGTTTTTCAATTATTTAAGGAGCTTAAGGAAAAAAATATATATAAACATATATATTTTTTTCCTTAAGCTCCTTAAATAATTGAAAAACTGGCATTTCAAATTTTGTATAATTTTATTTATTCGTGAGATTCGCGTGGTTTCGCGACTACATGTCAGGTGGTCATCCATCTTTAGATGACTAATGCTTAATGCTGTCCAATGCTTAATGTTTGATGAAAAATGACAACAAAATGTGAAATTAACGAACATCTTGTATTATTTTATTATAAAACTTATTTCCAGTATTTATGACGAACCCGTGTGGTTCTTTCGAGTCTTTGACT
>NW_022639453.1:3511679-3550150 GCF_010583005.1 Odontomachus brunneus
CTTGATAGATTATATTTACAATATATTGTTCAAAAAATGTAATAATATATTTATTGGTAAATGTTTCAAAGGACATAACAACAATCACAATGCAATTAATATTGATACAATGTTGTACAAATAATCAATATTAACCTAGAACGTATTTACAAAAGAGAGAGAATATTCCTTCTTTCTCTTTCGTAATATTTTGACAGAGTAAGGTTATGGCTAGACTCTTATTATAATTATAAAAAGAGTCTAACCACATACAACACATAACCTTACTCTGTCAACATATTGCGAGAGAGAAAGAAGGAATATTTTTTCTCTCTTTTGCGTTAAAGTTTCATTACTTATATAACGTTGTATTAATCGCACTGTGATTGTTGTTACGTTCTTTGAAATATTTATCGACGAATATGTAATTACACTTTTTGAACAATGCAAGAGTATATTGTAAATATAATCCACCAAGATATCGTTACAGCACATCAGCATCATCAGTTTCTGTACGATCGTTGAAATCAAGCATTGAACAGCATAGTCATCTAAAGATGGGTGATTGACCGACACAGGATCAAAACCACGCAAGTCTCACGAATAAATAAAACGACACAAAATTTGAAATTCCAGTTTTTTTATTATTTAGACAAAATAATCATACATTATCAATTATCTGAACCATACTAATTTTTTAGTATATATTTTTAGAATAAATCGTTGGAATTTAACAAGAAAATATATATTATTAGTGTTGAAAACACTAGATACGTAATTACATTTCATTATACCTCAATCTATTTCGATTAATAATGATTTTTCACAGAATTTCAATTTGTATTGAAATATTGCTAAAATATTAATAAAATTATAATGAAATTTTAATGAGACCGGGTCAATTGTAAATGCTTTTCAAAAACATTTCAGCAAAAGTTCATTATATTTTCAATAAATTATTTCCATCAGCGCTTATATTTCAATTGAAATCTTATATGCGAAATCTTGCAGAAATCTTATGCGAGTTCTTAGTTACGATCTCACGTGAGATTTCAATAAAGTTCTCAATAGAGATCTTAACTTGATTTTTTCAGTAGGGTCCTGATTGAGTATACTGTGTCATTTCGGTTGCCTATAATAAGAAAAATAATGTCGCATATTATAGACATGGCAAAGTGCAAAAGTTTTCATGTAATCACGTAAGAAACAAATTCGTTGACTACAACAGATGCAAAAATCAAAATATTTTGTACAGAGGAAACTATTTTTAAATTAACTCGACATGTTGAAGCAAAAAAATTAAAAAAAATCTTACAATGATAATAATATGTATAATATATAATATATATAATATGTATTATATCTGTGTAAATAAAATATTAAACTTCTGACAAAGTTATAAATAAATATTTTATCTTTATATATACGAAAAAATTTATATAATATATACTAAAATATGTCTAAAATATAATTCGCAAAGACGACTAAATGTTTATTATGTCTGATATTAGTTATCTTATGGATGATGAAAATAAAACGACTAAAATATGTCTCATATTAGTTATCTTATAGGTGTATAAGACGACATTTAGTGGGACATTAAACCAGTGATAGAAACTTTACTCCGAGAGCAGCAGTTTCTATCGCTGCATTAGACGTCTATTAGTCATCTTTTCGTCAACTATACGTTTTACCAAAAAGACGTCCAAATCCGAAATCTGCCATCTTTTAGTCATCTTTGTGCTCTCTGGATACCCGACCGGAACCATATCTTTCTCAACGTACAATGAAAGAAATTCCTCGCAATCAGTTTAGCTAAGAAGACAACATTTTTCAAAATATCTCTTAAAATAGGAAATGTAGTGATATCTATTTAGTGGGATATAAGCACCCTTACATATACAGTAAACTGATAAATGGCAGGTACACGCGTTGACGCATGTACAGAGTGGTTTCATTATAAAGTGGTTTCAATATAGAGCTCATTACGACGGGTTGCATATCTTTAGGTGTACGCCAGGCCGGTAATATAGCGGCTTGTCGGTATAGTCACTCGCTATATTTTTCTGCTAGGCTCAGAAGCACTGTATACTAGCTGTTACGCTATTAACAAGTTCGCATAAGCTATTAGAAGTCTAGAAGCATCAATATTTACAAAAAATTTAAAAATATAAACATAAATTTATAAACTTGATTGTAATAGTAAAGTAAAGAAAATAAATAAAGTATAGTAAAGTATAGTAAAGTAAGAGAATAAGTAAAGTATAATAAAGTAAAGTAAGAGAATAAGTAAATAAGAATAAAATATAAATGGATAAATAAAACCAACTTTCTTCTTTCATAATTTCTGGTTTTATTTACTTATTTATTTTTTATTTTTATTTATTATTCTCAAGTCTGTAGTTTTTATGTTTATATTGTCAAATCTTTTGTGAATATTGATGCTTCTAATAGCTTATTATGCGAACCCGTTGACAGAGTGACAGCTAGTATACTGCGCTTCCGAGCCCGACGGAAAGATACGCGAGTAACTATACCAACAAGTCGCTATATTACCGGCCTGGTGTGCATTTAAGGACATGCAACTCGTCGTAATGAACTGTATTTTGACGAAACATCTTGTACAACTAAATAACGCGGCGCTTGGATATTATTGGAAGGAATAGTTATCTCCGACAACTCCTTTAATAATTCTTAGTATTTTTAAACCTAACAATCACTAACAATCAAAACCTCTTACATAGATGATCTTATTCTTCCAATTATTCGCAACTTGGTTGTGGTATCTATCAAAAATCGTTACTTTATACCGACGAGGAGGCCATAATGTCCTAAAAAATCTGCATTGGTACAATGCTTTAAAGCTAACAGCTTTATTGACGTCACTGACAGACTTTCCAAACAAAAATCTGCGCAATCCCAGATCCAAGATCACTGCCTTCATATTATATGTTTTGAATGGTGTACCGTTCGCTGCATACAGACAGTAACTTGTGACAAAAGGACTTTTGCAATATCTCCGCGGTATAATCGAAATGTCCGCGTCAACTAGAAACCCGACTAGAAATTGTCATCAGGTATACCTGAAATGTATAAAGTCCTAACTAAGGGTTCGCAAGGTTATTCTTACTATGGTAAACCTAGTCGTATACTGAGAAAAATTGAGTAAGGAAGACCTTTGTAATGTTATAATGATTAGGTATATATTAGGATCTTAATGTATTATCATAATATATTATTTCATAATGATTGATCAGGTCCTTTTTAGGATTTTATTTATTTTATCTATTATGACTTGCATTATCAGTTTTAGTACCTTTTGCAACAACCTTATATATAGTAGGTTTGATTAATAAATTTTTTCATAAAAATATTTGTTATTTTTTAAATTTCAAGTATTATAAAAAAATGTTAAAATATAAATTCACATATATTTTATATAAAATTTTTAAATACTCAACAAAAAATATGAATATAATAATAAAAATATAAAAGTATGATATTTTATAATATTGCAATATTTGAGGAGGATATAAAACTTATATTATTGATAATATTAATAAAAAATTGTTTATTATATAATAACAATAATAAAATAAATTATTAAATTTTATTATATTAATACATATGTATTATTTATATTATATTACAATATACAATAATCATATATATTTTTTTTATTGTTTATATGTAAAATTAAAATGCGTTTAAGCAATTTTGCGTAAACTCTGAAAAAAAAATTCTTTTATTTCATAATATTTTCTATTATATCTGACGCAAGTTCTATAACAAAAAATGCATAAAAATATTAAGCTGAAAGGAATGGTCGAAGTCATTTTGCAAATAACCATATAAACTTTAGAGATATTAAATAAAATAGATTGGCGAATTAATGCGCGTATTTGCTAGGCACGTTATAATATACTGTGAATACTGTAAGTATACATTTTTTTAGCATAAATTGTAAGAATATTGTTAGAGTCATTAGAATCATCGCGTGCCACTCGATCGTCAGGTTAAGTAACGCAGTCAGGATAGATGGGTGACCGGCATACCGCTTCGGCTTTGAAATTATTTAAGGAGGGTTCGCGAAAGTTTTAGAGTGTTTGACAAATCTTTCGGTTCCTAGCAGTTATAAGACATAACAATAATAATTAATAGTAATAAGAAAATTAGGGATTAATTTTTTTTATGAAAGCTATACGAAAAACTTTTAAGCGGAAATTTTTACATTATATCAAGGTTTGTACAACGTTGATTCAATGTTTCTCAATGTTACTGCAATATTGACATTATTGCAAATCAACATTTTCTCAACATTGATTTAACATTATTATGCTATATGAGAAAACGTGATAGGGATTCAATAGTATAGCTTGATGAGGATATTATAATGAACCTGATTAAGGTCCTCATAACGATGCAGCGTTACATGACTTTTCAGGACCCGACAGTATAAACTTAAATAGTATAAACCCGACAGTATAAACTTAAACCCGACATCCAGTTATGGTTAACCCGATTAGGATTATGGGGTAAATTTCTAATCGAGAAGGTCCAACCATTGATACAGTCCATTATATGTAAATGGCGATGTTAGGTAAACTGTCGTTCGTCGCCGCAATCGTTTAACGACTCGCTAGTTACTTCGTGTTTGTTCAAACTGGTAAGATCTTATATATTTTCGTGCGTCGCGTCCGAATTTCCTATGGTAACAACATATTCCATCAATCGCTGTATTTCGCGGAGTACGACATTTAAAAAACCACGCTTCCGTGATTTTGAATGAGATCTGTGTCGTCATAATTATCTGCGTGAATTGTTTCTCTTAATTGTTCCATATCTCGACATAAATTATTGATTTTAGCTTCCAAGAACTGATTTCCACTGTTAAATGCTACTGCAGCACTAGTGCTGCTAGGCGCAACTGCACTTGGACGTACTGCCTTCGCTATTTTGTTAGCTTACTGAGCGAAACGAGATAGATCATCGGTGTTACTAATTGCTAAAATATCTCTGATGGTATCTTTCAGGTATTTGTTTCATAAAAATCGTTTTTAAAACATTATCGTTTGCATTGTCCTGTTACAAGAGTTTTCATTCGTTGTAGAAACATGGTAGAACATTCGTCACTTAGCGTAGAAGACAGCGGAGTTTTAATTTGTTGGTTTCAGCATATATGCTGATAATGCTGGTCTTAAGCGCTTCGTAGTTGCCACTTATCGGAGGTGCAGAAATAACATGCTATACGAGCGAAAACACGGTCTTACCTAAATTAGCCACGACATAACTATATTTAGTCTCGTTCCTGCCCAAGGAGCGCCAATGCGCGTACAATGCGCTTTAAATGTGCATTTTAATTAGCATTAAAAGCGCATATTTGTCCCGCATTAAATTCGCATTTAATGCATATTATGGTAGCGTATTCAAAAATATATTTTTCGTGTATCTTGTTCGCTGGTATCTTGCGAATTTTTTATCTCTGCAATGTTTCTGCAACGTTGCATTGTAATATACAATATTGAAACATTGCAGTAATGTTGCTGCAAGCATCTGTGCTGTATATGCAGGTTGTTCTTTCAACATTATTTTTTATTAAATCAATGATAAATATTGTTGAATCAACTATATAACTAACTAAGATATGGCATTCTGTGACATTGACATTTCATTGACGTGAGGAATCTTATTTGGAAAGCTCATCTGGAAAACCCACCTAGGAAATCTAGGCGAAATACCCAGTAGGAATCCTAACCCCAAAAGGTATTCAACTGGGATTTTTCAATAAAAAGCACACATTCTTATGTTTCAGTGTGCATAAATCTCTTAAACTAGTACAACCACTTCACTAAAAAGAAAAAAACTTTAACTTTTTGTAGCAGTAAACATCAATTTAGGAAGTTTTTATGAAAAAGAACGAAGAAGGATCTTTTGTAAGCAAGAAATAATTAGTGATTTGACGATATGTGAACAAAATTATTCATTCATTTTATACAACTTGTTATTACGAAATGCGTAAATATCGCATTAATTTGAGTGCATTTTAAACACACAATGCGGTTTCGAAGCCAATGCAGTTGAATGCGCATTAAAAGCACGTTATACGCATTGGCGCTACTTGGGTGGTAATGCCGGCGACAGGCAGATTCGATTTGCGTGAACTATTATTCCGGATTTTCTGAATAAAACAGGAATTTTCATGCTCACGCCGCATTCCATTGCGTTAATTGTTCTATTCGTACCGCCTCTGTTGTAGACGATCATCGCCATTGTTGCTCATTATTCAGCGTTCACTAGTTTCATGCCGTTATCTCGCAAATGCTCGTCCGTTTGATCATATCGGGATCACCAATTTTACACCGTAGGGTTTGAAATGACTCTAAAACAGTGTAAATAACTAAACAACAGTATATATTTAATAAACATGAAACATAAAACGGCGGCCTTACTTGGTATACTACAAAGTTTGTACTACCAGAGGCTTGTACGACGATTAAGAGTGAGTTTTACCAACTTCCGTTAAGCCAACCGATGGTTAGATGTAACCGAGTAGCCAACTGATGGACATGAGTATTTTAGTAGGTAATTATTTAGAACAACTATCCTTACCTCCGGTTTTGATGAAAATAGACTCATTCGACGCGTTTTTGCATAAAATAAAAGAATTTAGCCGAGAAAATGTCGCTCTGCCTTGCGAAGCGAGATATTTAGCGTTAAAGTTTGTTTCACATTCGAAGTTAAGAAATCTATCATCTGAACGTAATGCGTAGGCTTGTACGAAAATGCGTTCAACAACAAACTCAATTATTTTCTTCTATAATTTAGGTTTTATATGAATTTTTGTTTTTGATTAAAGCAGAGAATTTAGCAGTAAATATTTATTTTGTCATTTTATTTATATTTATTTACCAATCTTGAATTATTTCCTTTCAGAAATAGACACGATGAACCATTTAACAAGGCGAAGATTTTAAATTATATATGTAAATTCTCTGCCTTAATCAAAAACAAAAATTAACGGCTATCTCCCTTCGCGAGACAGACATTTTTTCGGCCAGATTTTTTTATTTTATGCAAAAACGTATCGAATGAGCCTATTTTCATCAAAATCGGAGGTGAGGATAGTTGTTCTAAATAATTACCCTTTGTTATTCTTATCCATTAAATTTTCAATTGGAATCCTGATATCGTCGGTCAGACTTTGACCGTCGGTTAGCTTAATCGGAGTTGATAAAACTTATCCTAAGGGTAAGTTTAACTCCAGTTATGATCAAAATCTAACCGACGGTATCAAGGTTCTAGCTGATGAACATGAGTACTTTGTCATTCTTGTCCATTAGAATTTTCAGTTAGAACCTTAATACCGTCGGTCAAATTTTGACCGTAACTGGAGTTGATGAAACTCACCCTAGATTTGTACTACCACAACGCTGCTTTCTCCAGTGCCTTGTTTGCAGTTACGTTTCAATGCATGTCCTGTCGGTAAAAACGTGTAGAGTCCTTCCTTATTTGTAACGATGGTACAAACGTATGTAAGGTGGCCTTACAATCTATAAACCATGCCATCTGACAGTAGTTTTCTTTTATTTTAAATTCACACTTCAAATCTGTTTTACCTTAACAAGAATACATAAGCCAGTATTCATAGGCAGGTCTTAACCCGGCGTTTTACCTTAACAAGAATACATAAGCCAGTATTCATAGGCAGGTCTTAACCCGGCGTTAGTAAGGTCGGGTCTTGCAGACCCTAAAGATTTTAAATTGATTATAACTTTTTAATAACGTGTGACAGTGAGTGGTATTTTTGGGTAATAAAAATTTAATTTTGTGGATCTGCGTTTTTATTCTGTAAAATTACAGTAAAATAATACATAATAATAGTACAGTTAAATAATACATAATCTAATACTGATTAAAAAGATGTGAATTTCTATAATATACTGCAATATTTAGTGGGGTCTGTGAGACCCAATCTTACCACTTTTGTTACATTTTTCCACCTCACCAACGCCAGGTTAAGACCATTTTAAGATAATCTTTAGATGTTGTACAAATCATTTCATTAACTATAGAGTAGTTGAAAATAAACTTAAGACAATTTTAATCTTTTCGCGGAATGGCGATACTAGCCGTCAATATTGCTCTGTTGACCAGAATGTCGTGCCGTAACTACATATTTTTCGCGTAGACAGATTTTATGCTTATGTATTAACTATACTTAATAGAAACATGTTTAAAATAAAATAATAATTAACATTAACTTTTAGAATCAATTTCTGCTGACTTGTTTATTAGTTGATGTTTCATCAGATTTTTATACTCCATCTTAAAAAGGGTAAATCTACATCATTTATTAATATTAAAAACAAATAAAGATCTTAAGACAAAGCGGACATGTAACCTGCAAATTGTGCTCACATCCTTTTTGTATGTAATATTATTGCTAACTTACTACTGTGTTATGATGCTCAACAATTTGATTGTTCAACAAAATACAATTCTCTCGTACTAAAACATTTTTCTTAAATGTCTATTTAGTATATGGAACTTAAGAAATGTGACGTTATAGTGTCAAGTTATGCCCGATATAACCGGCTTTAGCCACTATGAATCATTGCGTAGATGCCAAAAATAACCCGCGAAAGGATTAAATATGAGATCCGACTATAAATACCGGCTATAGACTGTACAAACAACGCGCTAATAGTACCACATTTCTTTATTATTAATAAATTAATAAATTTTATCAAATATTTTTTTATTTTATTGGAATGAGAATATGGATCAAAGTTTTAAAGATACTATTGTAGAAATATTTAAAAACTTATTATAAAGAGACATTTATTACATGATTACATTTATTATAAGATTTAACTTCTACATCTCAAAGCGTAAGTAATAAAATTTATTAATTCCAAAAATCTCTATAATATACTCGTATATAGGGTGTCTGAAACTTTTCTTGACACAATTAGTAGAAAAATAGAATAGATTAAACGGAATAGAAAAGTCAAATACCATTTTGCAAAATTCGCAATAGTTAATAAGGAATTAATTATTTTGTCTGAGCTAATGAGCGCTCGGGAAGCGGCAGCCGAAAGAAAGATGTCTTCGTCCGACGCGCGACCGTGATACACGCGAATCACTGCGTCCCTCCGCCCATAGCCACAAGACACAGCGATGCTTGATACACTAACTCATTTACATGATATATCCGTGTGTCGAATTGACGTCGAGTTGACACACGGATATATCATGTAGACGATCTATATAGTTCGCAGGACGCAAGACAAAGACCACAAACGCACAGAATACGCGAAAAGCGCTTGGAATTCACAAATCACGTTACAAGGTGACCCACACAATATAACGTCTAAAATTATAAGATGTCTTAAAGATGTCTCTTAGACGTTGGAATATAAGACGTCTTTAAGATGTTTTATGTTCTGATTTTAGACGTTGTGGAGAGTGTCTATATTATACGCGAAAGTCTACGTTGAAAGCGATGTATATACATATATGTAAGAGGTTATTTGTGCCTATCGATCTGTTCGAAATTATTTTTTATTGTGGTATACTAACATAATTAACTAGCGTGTTCTTTCAGAGGTCCAATATATACTTAAGGTCATATTTTTCTATATAACAGACAAACTTACTAGCTATAAAATAAGCTCGGTTTGTTTTACAAAACAATGACTTCACACTTCGAAGTTTTTTTCTCTGTGATTGGTTAATGCAAGCAAGACTTAATTGCAGAAGTAACGCATTCGCAGAAAGTTTGAGTTGAATCAACTCGTTACGTGAAGCACGATTATGAATACGTTTCGGTTGCTCAGACTAACCTGTCTGCAATTTTAATGTGAGCCGCCGGTCCTGTTGGGCATTCGGAGCCGGGTAAAAAACTGCCACGTCTCCGCCGCCGACACTGGTGATGCGCGTTCAAATTTGTATGATGCAAAAAACCGCATCTAGCATACAACGGACTCAGATTCGCGGGGCGATTTGCGCGGAGGCTTTAATTCTAGCGGCTTGCACCATACACTCGAAGAAAAATCTGAACCACCTGAAAAAATGGTAACAAATTTGGCTTGTGGGATTCGTGGCAACGTGGGACTCTTCTTTGTTAAGCGGTTGAACGAGATAAAAAATTTAGATTCGAAATATATATATATATATATATATATATATATATATATATATATACACCTGGCACATTATCACTCTCGCATATAAGTTTTTATGTCTGTCTCTATATGCTTTGCATAAGCTGATACATCTGCATTTTACGTTACGAGCTATGTAGGCGGATTATATGATGTCATTTCGCAAATCGCCACCGTTACCTCACATACTGTAAACGCTCCGCAATCCCTTATTTAGTTTAAATAACAACAAATCTTGTTTTTCATATTATGCAACCAACATTATGTTGCTTCTCAATAAATTTTAGAATATTGCGCATGGAATTTGCGCTGTATGGGATAATTTCAGATTACAAAGTGAAATACATGATAAATCATTCCTCTCAACCTCGTTGGCTCACGCAATCATTTCAGCTTAGTAAGGGAACATATGCAAGAAGATGAAGAACTCGATGCAAATTATATTAAGTGGATACAAATAAATAATTTCAATTTTTTGGCTAAATTAAACGTGTACTTAAAAAATAAAGTTTTATTTTTCAGTCAAAAAATTCGCCGTTATTTTCTATAACTTTATAAGCTATCACCGGACGTCACGAAAGAAAGGAGGCGGAAGACGTAATCATGTTATCCTGGGGATGGAAAAGTAAGTGAGAGAGAGGAGAGAGAGAGTGAAAGAAAGAGAGAGAGAGAGAGAGAGAGAGAGAGAGAGAGAGAGAGAGAGAGAGAGAAAGAAAGAGAGAAGGGATAAAAAGAGTGAAAGAGGGATAGAGAGAAAGGAGGGAGAGAACGCTTTGGGACGTTTGGGAACGAACAACTTTTTAATGAGACTTAAAACTCGTACGAGGAAAGGAAAGCGCTCCGCAGGACAAATTTCGCCAGTCATACGAATGTGCTAAACGGTCATTCCTAGATGTAGAGTAGAGGATAATGAAAACAGAACACCCGCCATATGGAAACTCCGATAAATTATGAAACCACCAACTTAATATCAATATCTCTGCGAACGTTCAGAACGAAATCGTGGATATACATCGCGCTATCGGAATTTGACTCCAACTGTAAGGACCCCATGCCATGAAACATCTCAGTTTTGGAGATTGTACTACCTGGGATGTGTCTAACAATTAGTATATTATGGGCACGTTCGGTTTGAGTACTTACACACTTTAAGCGCTTATAAATATATAATATATATAAGCGCTTATACATATATAATTATATCCACAGCGTTCACTTTAGCGTTGTAAGTACAAACAGATCGCGTAGTAACATCATTGTGACGTTATAACATCTGTTAAACGCTTCTTCCATTGAGATAGTAGAACAAAAGCGTTTACAGCGCGTAAGCACCCAAAGTGAATGCAGTGTGAGCAGAAAAATGACAGCTCATACAAAAGAAATGCACTTAAAAGACAGGGAAACTGGCCATATTTATTACGTATTAAATCTCCATGATTTCACATTTTAAAAAATATATATACTAGTCTATTATTTTAATAAACATTTATAAAAATTACAATATTTTAAACTAGAATACATTGTGAATATGTGTGAATACGTATAAATATTTTCTACTATGAAGTTCAATTCTTATAAATAATTATATATTAAAAAACAGTATACAAACCTACTATGTAATTTAAATTGTTCTACACTGAGATACGCTGAAATAATCTTCGCTGGAATAATTTCACATAGCCAGGTAATCGTAATATAGAACATTGCGCGAAATTTTTTATAGAATGTTTATTTAAAAACAAAAATATTTTTCTAGATATTTATTATATAGATTTTCGTATTCCTTATCATCAAATAAATCAAATAATATTAATACTAAAAATAACCGTATCAATTAATTTGTCACCCACCATGTTGACTTGCTTATAATCGCTTACAATTGCCAAAACGAACGCTATTCCTTATTACCGTGTAAGCCTTCACACGTCAAAATAAACGGATAAAAACAGCACTTATAAACGTGAGCGCTTACAGTGCTTGAGCGTTCAAAGCGAACGCATTCTGTGATGTGCGTCGTTTGCAGCTCTCACACCTCTTATGGCGAGAAGTGCATAGTAGCTGTTGTTCCGTCATCACCCGATGCGACGGACTCTTTACCGCACGTATATACAGAGTGTAAAAAAATTAGGCCGACAAACTTTGAGGGGAAATAGAGGACATAAAAACAAACATATTTTGTTAATAATGTTTTTCTCTACGACGCTTCGTTTTAATACTACAGGGTACAAAATATGAATTTTATGATTTTAATAAAAAACAAACATATAAGTGGAAAAATTAAATTTATTTCAATTACACAGATATATTTTAAACTTCAAAAAACAATGAACAAAAGAACGGAATAAAAATGCGCAACTCCTCCATTTGCTTCAACACAAAGATGACATCGTCAAAACATTGATTGTCTCACACGTCCGAAGAGGCTTTACAATAATGTTGAAGTTACAATAATGTTGAAAAAAATTATAATAACTTACACAAAAACACTTAACATGTCTTTTTTTAATATTATATCAATAATCAGTATATAATATTTTGATAATTATTGAAATAAGAGAACCGTTTGCTTATAAAAAAAGGCACGCCAAGTGCTTTTTTTGTAAGTTATTATAATTTTTTTCAACATTATTATATTTCTCTAATTATTTTATTTTTATTTAATAATATGTTACTAATATATTAATAATATATAAATATATAATTATATAATAATATATAATAATATATAAATATATAATAATATTAAATATATATTTAATTTATAAATATATTATATAGCCAAACCCACATATGTTTATAAAAGTAAAAACTGAAACGATTGATCATTCGTACTTGGCGTAAACATCTTGATATCATTACTTTTGTATAGAGTATAAAATTCTCTCTTTTCAATAGAGTATTTACGAGAATACAATTGATCTGAATAAGATTGTTTTAATAATATTTTTTTAAACATCTTTTAACTGAGCTTTTGTTGTAATTTATTTATAACGATCTTTTGTATAAAGACAAATAATGCTAACGCGCGTGCACATGGCTCCTTTTTTATATATATTTTTTTTAAAAGTAATTTTGTTTTTATATTACATCTTTTTTTACTTAATATTCTAATATCTTTTTTAAATAATATTAATCAGTGAAAACGAGTTTTTTTGTTAATAACTTTATATGTTGAACTTGGACATATTTAGATGTACATAAAAAACAGGTTCTTTAAGTTTTATTTCAAAATAATTCATTTTTATAAAAAATGTGTCTGTCTCTCTCTCTCTCTCGCTCTCTCTCTCTCTCTCTCTCTCTCTCTCTCTCTCTCTCTCTCTCTTTCTCTCTTTCTCTTTCTCTCTTATTATTTATTATTTATTTATTTATTATTTTATTATTTATATTCCGTCTATACAGCCTATTTAATTTAATAAATTACGAGTCAATAAATCGCTAATCATATATACGAAAATCTTTGGAGCATATATTGTATGAGTAGCATTAAAAGAATGGGCACGCCAAGTGTTTTATGTGTGCGTGTGAAACTTTACCCTGGCACGCCAAGTGTTTTTTGTGTGCGTGTGAAATTTTATTTAACTTTTCCCAAAATTTATACTTTTGTATGTTTACTAAATGAGCTTTTAAAAACTATTTTTTTCCCAATTCTGTGTAATTATCAAAAAATAAAGTCAGTAGAATCCTAATGTAGTATTTATATATACAAAGTAGTTATAACAATATTTATTATATGAAATTAATTTTATTTTGCGTAAACTGTTTGATATCATTTCTTTTTGTAAGAATTTTACCAATAATTTTTTTATAATATTTTTTGCAAGTGGAGCAAAGTGCGTGCACTTGGCTTCTTCTTTTACCTTTTTTCAAAAAGATAATTTTTGTACAAATATTATTATTTTTTGTATAACTATTAATAATTGTAATCATACAATATATTAAAGAAATATTTTTAATTATTATTTGGTTGCAAAATGAAACATTTGTTAATGAAGCTGCAACTTGATTTTATTTAATTCCGACGCTTATCGCCTAGTTAGTAAATTACGAGTGGGGTCAAAATCGCTATTATGTTTAATTGCAAAATAATATATATTTTATTATTAAAATACTTCATAATCGAATTTACGGCACAATTGTATTAACCTATGTCCCTTTCGCAAATAACACTGTTATAGCACTAATATAAACCCTAACTAATATTATTGTTACGATATCGTTTATTTTCTTATTCTTATGGAATGCTTCCTATAGGTACGTTCGGGAAGTTCGTTATTAGTGTTTTTCAGCGCTACCGTGTCATTCCATCCTTGTTGTATATCTAAGGAGCGATAAAGATAGAAGAACGCGGTAGCGTTAGTAGCATGCTTCCCGAACGCACCCTTTGAGTGCACAATACGGATCTCTCTCTCTCTCTCTCTCCCCCCCCCCTCTTTCTTTATCTCTTTCCCTTGCTCTCGTTCTTTCTCTCTCTTATTCTCTCTCTCTCTCTCCCCCCCCTCTTTCTTTATCTCTTTCCCTTGCTCTCGTTCTTTCTCTCTCTCTCTCTCTTATTCTATTCTCTCTCTCTCTCTCTCTCTCTCTCTCTCTCTCTCTCTCTCTCTCTCTTGTCGGCTAGCCAGGCTAGACATTGCTCTTACGGCAATGTCGAAAGTTATCTGTTGCAACACGAGAAATCGAAATAAATACATAATGAAGAGAAATTTGAAGAAGGGAGATACGCGTATTTCCTTCATTTCTGAATCGATTCGTTATTCATGGTTTAGGTGGGGAGAATAGTATTTTGAGTAAACGAGGAGCTTTATATGGTCGATTTTGTGTATGGGTCAGAATCCTATATCCGGATAGCATTTTCACAATGAACATAGCGTTCCTCCTTTCTAACGACTTCATATTGCACGTCAGGATCCCGCAAGGATTATTTTCAAAAGTGCCCCAGTCTGTCTGCACCTGGTCTTAATCTACTGCTTTCAATAGCATGATACTCATCCCTCGATCAGCTCCAAATTTTTTACCTGTCTAAACAAGGGGGAAACCCAAGCGACAACTTCGGTCCCAGTACGTTATTGAACGAATTTAAGTTAACAAAACAACTTTCTCGTTTTCTACTGTTTGCCTTGACGCTCGATCACAAATATTTGGAACGACAAGGTAAGCAGCGGTAAGCAACGTTGAGCTCCTTACTACCTGAAAGACACGACATTAAAGGTTTATACAAATAAACGAGGGGATTGAAAGAAGGAGAGAGAAGATCCGACTCGCCTTTTTTAGTATATAGAAGAGAAAAAGAGGCTAGTCCTAAGAGACGTTGATTTCTCAATTCTAATTATTATTATGTTATTATTATTTCTAATATTTCAATTAACTTTTGTGTAATAGTAATTAAAAGAGAAAGTAAATATTTAGAAATATTACTCCACCAAAAACTAAAGCTAACTAAAGAGTGTAAATCTATATAGTAGTTTTATGGAAATATTAATTTGTAAAGCTAATATCAGACAATACACAATTTCATGTATTCTGAAATGCATGCTGCCCGGTATGCTGTAAACAAAATCATTGTCCGTTCATTGCATAGATCTCTCAATACATAGTAGTGGTCTATACAGAATTGAGCTTCTTACAATTTGAGATTACCATGTACATATAAAATATCTGATTTTAAACGCAACGATGCTTGTGAGCAGATAAAGCAGATAATATCAAATTGAACAGAGATATTCTGTTCTACTTAACAAATGCACCATAGTTATTAACATATTAATTAAAGAATATTTGCAAATAAGTGCGTTCATTATGTGGCAAGACTCTGTAGACATAAAAAAAATATATCTTCGACTTGTTTTCTCATCCGACAACGATTAGTACATGTTACTCCGTTGCAATGTTGCTTCGCCTTCCACTACTGTCAATGTTACTTTGCCTTTCGCTACCAACTGATATTCATCTTTGCTAGATAGTATAATTTTATGGAAGCTAGCTCCAAGATGGAACATAAAACATGAGACTGTTTCCGTATCATCTTTTTGAAATCCCTAATTTCTATGAAAGTTTTCAACATCAAAAAAAGATAAAGAAATTATGAAAAAAGAAAGTTTATTATTTTATTTATCTGTATTCTCTCTTGCTTATTAATCTTAATTGGTTATTATTAATCTAAAGATAGTAATTAAATTATTATACGTTCTCATGTATATATGTAAAGATACGCGTTACTTGTATAATAGCTTTATTGAAGCGATACCCAAGTTATAATAATAAGCGCGCGTGACCCTCATTAAAATGCAGGAAATTTCCCTTTGAACTTCGTACTTCAAAACAGATTTGAATAAAATACATATCAAATAAATAAAGATAAAATACATATCAAATAATTAAAGGTATAGTACTTATACTAATATCTGTATATACGGGCGAACACAATATACCAGTGTAATTAACTAACTAAATAAATAAACTAAACATAATTTATAAATATTCCTATATAGAGTATTCTTGAATTCACAATTTTCACTTTACCGAGAAGTTTTTCAAGCAACTTAAAGATAATTTTTCCATAGTACAAATATCAATAGATATAACATTGTTTCTGGCATTTTTTTTAATATACAACATATCTTCGTAGCTAATCCCTAAAATTAAAATTTTATTAAGGTAAAATCGACTTGAAATTTATATGGTAAAAATAATCCTGTTTTAAAAATATTCTACTTACTCTTTCTAACATATATGCAGGCTGATAGCGGATTTAGCCTATTATTTAACGACTATTATTTAAATAACTTCACACATATCATTGCATTCGTAAATATAACCACACTTTTAGTGCGATTGAAAATGGAACGTGATAAAAAAATGATTTTCATCATTTATACTTTACTGTTTTGATTCGAAGGAAACGACTACCAAAGCTCACCAATTTATCTCAGAAACTTATTTTGAGTCTACTCCATCGGTTAAAATATGAAGTACTAATTTGGACGATTCAAAAATAATGATTTTAATTTGGAAGACAAAGAATGTTCAAGTCAACTAAAAAAAGTTCGAAGATGCCGAATTGCAGGCATTGTTAGGTGAAAACTCAAGTTAAACGCTTCAAGAATTGGTTGAAGCATTAAATATTCATAAATCAACCGTTTCTGATCTTCACATATAATAGAAAAAATTTAAAAGGCAAATGGATTCCGCATGAATTGTTTGAATTGGCTATTCAAAATCGTCTAACCATAACTTTTCCCCGCTTTTCCGAGTAATGAGTAAATTCCGCGATAAAGAAATATTTGTCTTTCTAAGCAATCCATTAATCAACCCATTTTTATTTTTTCATATGTTTTAAAATGCTGGTCAGCAAACTGTACTACACCGATCGAAATAAGTGATAATCTGAAGATACGTAGTGTGATGAATACGCAAATCACTTGCACTTTAGTACTTTTTTATCACAAAAAGGCAGTTTTTATACAAAATTATAAATGGCAATAAAAAATGGGTCTACTATGATCCTAAACATAAAAAATTGTGAATAAGTCCAGACCAACCATCAATATCGACTTTAAAACGCAATATCTATAAAAGTAAGATTTTATTGTGCATTTAGTGAGATATGAAAAACGTTGTATATTATGAGCTGTTGAAGTAGAATCAAATAGTCACTGCTGAGCGTTATCAATAATAATTAATCGATTTGAATCGTGCTTTGAACCAGAAACGTCCCATAATAGCTCAAAGAAAACACAAATTTGGTTGTACGACAATGTTCGACCACACGCTGCAAAAACTATTAAAAACACGTTATCAACACTTCAATGAAAATTCTTATCATACTCCACGTATTCATCAGACTATGCTTCTTCAGATTATCACTTACTTGGATCGATGCAGTACGGTTTTGCTAATCAGCATTTTAAAACATATGAAAAAATGGATCGATGAGTGGATTATTTGAAAGGACGAATATTTTTTTATCGCGGAATTTACTTATTACTCAGAAAAGCGGGAAAAAGTTATGGTTAATGATGAAAAATATTTTGAATAAAATATATTTTAATGTCTCTCTAGAATAAACATGTTTTTCTTTTTTTGCAAAATGTCCCTGAAAATTACACGTTTTAAGGTTACATAAATGCGAATTTTTAGCTATTCGCATTAAATATCTAGAATATTCTATTTCAATCGTAAGGAATCAGGAAAATAATTGATTTTAAAATTATTTTTTAATTAAAACAAATTTAGATTGTCCATTTGTGCACTTTTAACTTTTTTAAGGGGAGGAACTAACTAATGGGTTCCATTTTATTCTTAAGGATAATTATGACAAATAATGTCTCGTTGAGACAAGAATTGTATAAAAGATATTGAAGCAAAAGCTAACAATTTAATCGCATTTCTTACTCCGATGAACATAAACATTGTTTGAAAAAAAGTATGTGTGCATTTTAGGACACATGCAATATACAATACAATGCGTTCGGCGAAGGGCTGCATGAATGACGTGCTGGAGCAATATTAACATATAAATGCAATAGAAAAGACATATAGGTAACCCCTACATGTGGATTATGTAAAGAAAAGAATGGAAAAAAGGAGGAGAAAAGGTAGTTGGTTGGTAAAGAACGAAATAAAAAGAGCTCGTACAATATCCTTGTGTTTCTGTTACCGTGATGATTGATCCAACTCTGTCCTCAATGCACGTACTGTCAATGCAGAAAAACAAGTCGAATTTCCTTTCTTCCCTCGTCACTCTTTCTGATCCTTTCATTTATTTATATAAACATTGAGCGCAGCGTCTCTCATAGACACAAGTCTGTCCGTGTTTGCCATATTTAAAAAAAGATGAAGAAAGACACCAAGTTCACGTGCTTGCCTGCACGAGTGAAATTATACAAAAGTTAATGTTTCTATAAAAAAATATTTTATTTGTAAAATAACATTTAATAATGTTAATAAGAAATATTGTTATTTAAATTTCTATTTTTTACAAAAAACGTGATATTAGATAATTAGGCCAAGTGAAAATAATTTACATGTTTCTCTACATGAATTATATAAAATTATATTGAATTATATAAAAGCAAATATGTTCATATAAAATATTCCACAATATTCCAAATATGAAATATTCCACATACATACTTTCAGAAAATGTAAATCCAAACACGTTAAAACATAATATTTAAATTTCTATTTTCTAGAAAAAGGATCCCTTATAGAAATATCATACTAAGAATCATTGATAATTACTTATTATCCAGTATTTTTAATACTGAAAATAAGTAATTATCAATGATTCTTAGTATGATATTTCTATAAGGGATGTTAAAAGATAATTAGATTAAACGAAAATATCATTGTGTATATAATAGCTTTGTATATATTTACACCACATGTGGTAACTATTGACTTCTTTTTATTGGTAACCATGTAAAAATTAAGATAAAATTAAATTAAAAGTCACACAAAAAACACTTGGCGTGCCCATGTTGCAATAATTGTTTTGAATTTTACAAATTGATATACAAAATACTATTTGGAAAATATATTTAAATTATTTATATACCAGGGCATGTATGTAAAATATTTCATATATAAACATATTTGCTCTTATACCTATAATTCTATCCATGTAGGGAAACACGTTCCTAACAGCACGCGACGTACTGCGTATCATCCCATTTTCGTACTCATTGTACTGTGATCATCTGTGATGTACTAAGTTGAACGCTAGAACGTCACTTATAGTATCATTCGGTTTTCTTTCGCGCGCGAATGTTCTCAGATTTCACTCAGGGATACGGAAATGATACGTACGCTTTTCTATCGCGTGCGTATTTCTCAGGTACCGACTCAAGGTACGGAAACGGTACGTATACCAACGACATCTGATACATCATTCCTGTTTCGATCTTTTTCCGGTAGCCGAGTAGCATGGGTACCGTTCATTAATGTGATAACGAGCAGTGACGAGGCAGATCGATTGATTAATCTAGTTAATATCAAAGGTAATCCTTTTTCTTTCTTATTTTTAATATAAAATATTGAATAAAGTTAGCGAAACAATTTTTACATATAAATTACATAATATTTCTTAATATTTCGTAGAAATTTTTACACAAATATTCTGATAAAGAGTTTGAGGTTATCCTAGGTTGCAAAGCCGCATAGCATTTGCTTATTGGTTTTAGGTGAGGATGCCATTAACAGTAAAGGTTCCTAGTGTAAGATTCTCTGCTCCCATCGACTCCAAGTAGTTGAAAGCGTCGCTCATCGACGGCCGAGAACGCCGCGGAGGCGATGAATCGCAATCAATTAGGTTATTTGTGTTTATAAAAGTCTGTTATAAATAATCTCAATAAAAGAGTATATTATTCATTTGTATATAAAAGAATTTATATTAATAAAATCGAATTTATAATGAAATAAAAATATCCAATTAATAACCTAACTCAACCTATATATGAGCGCGCGCGCCTAGCTGCACATGTGTGTGTGCGTCTATACATGATGTACTGAACCTTCCCGTTTTCATTCCGTCCTGAGATTCCGTGCTGACATCGCTGCGAACGTTCGCACGACATTCGCAGCGAAATTCTATAGTAGCTACTACGCCAGACATAGGGACTCAGTCGATCGCAGTACATATGAGAACATTCTGAGATGATCGCAATATACGTATTGCGATCTACTCAGAACGTCCTCAAAACGTCCCCGTGCTGTTAGGGGTGAATTATTTTCACTTGGCTTAACTACCTAATATCACATTTTTTGTGAAAAATAGAAGTGAAAAATAGAAATGTTTTATGTTTTATAAAAAATAGAAATTTAAACAACAATATTTCTTATTAACATTTTTAAATGTGTTATTTTACAAATAAAATATTTTTTATAGAAACATTAATTTTTGTATAATTCTACTCGTGCAGGCAAGCGCATGAATTTGGCGTCTTTTTTCATCTTTTCTTTTAAAAAAAGTAGGTTTGTTCAGATATCACATCTTTTTCATAAATGATTGAATATCTATTAAACACACACAAATTTGACATAAAATATTTGATATAAGTTTCATAAATAATTATAATAATTATAATTAGGAGACTTGCGTATCAATTTAACAGGAGATACTACTGTATTTCTTCTATAAACGTTTAGCTTATACGTACGATGCGAGCGCTTAGTTGCTTCGAAACATCGAGTGAGGACGAGAATATCATCTTCTTCTCTCTTTCACTCGCTTTTTTAAAAGACGGTCGCGTCAGCGAGTGAGAGCGAGAAGAAAAAGATGACATTCTCCCTCTCACTTGCGTAAATCTTGTTTTGTTTTGTACAATCGCGGACTTAAAGGTTGGTGGGTCATTTTTAGCAAATTTAGGAACGCAAATTTAGGATTCCGACTTGAGAAGAAGGAGACTCCGTCTGCGGGGCATGCCTGCGCAGTGATTAACCACGATCGGAGAGAAATAACATATACGTAGTGTCATAAAAGTAAACATGACGTTCGCGTGGGAAGTGTTCCGCAGAACTCGTTGTAACCGAACACCGTGGATTACACGCAAATATAAAGATAAGTAATAAATTTCATTATTCCCACATTCTATTTGTGATATTTATTTCCTTCTGCAAAACACAAATATGACAGATATTAAATTTCCTACATAACAATTAATATTATATTACAAACATAATTTATATATTTTTTGTAATGAAATCTATTACTTATATTTATATTTACGTGTAATCCACGATGCTCGGTCACGGCAAGTCCTGCGGAACACTTCCCACGCGAACGTCGTATTTACTTTTATGACACTACGTGTGTCATTTCTCTCCTATCGTGGTTAGTTACTGCGCAGGAGTGCCCCGCAGACGGAGCAGTGATTCTCCTTCTTCTCAAGTCGGAATGCGTTCCTAAATTTGCTAAAAACAACCCACCAACCTTTAAGTCTGCGACTGTACGAGATACTACCGCGTCTCTTGACACCAACATGTGTACATGATATAACCACGTGGTCCATGCCTCGCTGACTGCGCCGCTGAGTAGCGCCTCTGACGGGGAAAGGCTGAGATGGACATTAGTAGAACGTTTCTTAATCGTAAAATTTTTGCCATTTCGGACTTTCCACTAAAATATCTCCTCTCATAAACTATGTAGGACAAATATAAAGATAGATTTATTAAGTAAGTCGATCACAAGGAATCGATAGAGCATCCAGAAATTCGTCCGATTAGCCGTTATAGCCGAACGAAAAATCTTGCCTGCACTGAACTAATTGGTCGGCGTAAGTTATACGCGGCCGGTCTCACGCCGTTCCTCGCTTCGCGCGTTCACTTGACGCGAGACGCTGTCGCGTCTCTTGATATCTTATGCCGACGGTGCACGTGTACAGCATTTGGTAAAATTTCTCCTAGAACAAATTTCGAATAAGAAACGAAAGAATTAATGAACGCGTTATCTCGTATTATGAAAAATCAGAAAAGATGTGAAATAGTGTGCATATAGCCATACACATTAAAAAGTGCTAATAGGATATTTTTTGCTAATTTTTTCTCAAAAATATGATTTAAAAAATAAATATTAAAATATATATAGTTTCATTTAACGTATAATAATTTTTATTACGTCATCAAAGCTTGGCACGCGTTGTATATTTCAACCGACTTTTGACTTGCTCCGTCTAGTGCTATTTCTTTTATTTCATTGCCTCGCGTATAATCTACGATTCAAGAACATATGATTTGTAAACATATATTTCCAATAGCTTCTCACTATTGGAAACAAATGTATTTGAGTAATTATAGAAAAAAAGAAGCAATATGAGGAGCGATGTACGTTCAGTCATAAGCAATAAGACAGTAGACTGTTAACAAACGGTTCTCTCTGACATTCTCGGCAAAGTACGTTACCAGAAGCGATTTTTTAATTAAGTGTCAAGCAACCAGCGTGTCTGTAATAAAATTATCGATAGTGAGATAAACGAAAGATATCAGGTTTGCGTATCCAATAACGCGATTTATTTCACTGTCCTTAATTGAAATGTGTATTTCCGGGCGTTAAAATCAAAGATTGCATTCATGATGTACAGAACCTCATATTATTCGCAAGCGGAATATAGAGGGATAAAACGATAAACAAACACACAAAGTACGGCGAAGTAATTGATCACGCACGTTCAAGAGGATTCCTCGCGGCTAAATAAATAAAAATTCCAATTGGGCTAATATACGGCAATTGTTAACATCAGTCGCACAATTGTAACATTAATAACCGGTAATCGTTTATTTAAACATACAAAACATGCAAAACATATAAAATATTGTAAACGAGAAAGCCTACGAGCGCAAATTCTCATCAAACCTGTAATGCAAATTCGCATTATCGATTTCTTCAAAAAGTGATATTTTTAGATTTGGGCTGCGTTCCGAAATTCACTGCCAGTACTGAAAATCTATAGTTTATGTCACGTATACTATAGAATTTCAGCACTCACAGTGAATTTCGGAACGCAGCCTTGGTTTCCGGGTTTGAGCCGCATGGATTCTTCTTTGTTTAATTCCGACGTTTTGCGAACATTTCAGTCCGCTTCATCAGAGAAAAACGACCCGATTCCTCCCTGATGAAGCGCACTGAAATGTTCGCGAAACGTCGGAATCAAACAAAAAAGAATCTACGCGGCTTAAACCCGGAAACCAAATCTAATATGTATGGACACCGTAAAAGTCTAAAATATCAAATCAGTGATATTTTTGGAATACAGATGTAAATACAAATGTAAATAAATTTTTCATTCTTTTATTACTTTCTTATCGGTTTTTATAACATCATCGCCAAATTTCTGATCTTTCCTTCTTATATTAAAAAAAATTGAAATTTATCAATAAATATCCATCAATGATTCCTTTTTCGTGTGCACAGCACACCCCATCCCTCGCTTGGCGCATGGTACACAAAAGAACTTCTGCCGACAAAAGGCCGGCCAAGATTAGACTCCTTCATGGCAACCAGCGCGAAGTCGCGAACAGAACATCGGCTTTTATAATATTATCGCCAAATTTCTGATCTTTCCTTCTTATATAAAAAAAAAAATTGAAATTTATCAATATTCGGAGCTGAGATATAAATTCATAAAAATCTGTACAATTTGCATCTATATATTTCCCAGATAGCACAAAATCTTTAGAGAATATTTTGGAACGTTCTTAGGATGTATGAATGTCCTTAGAACATCTTTAAAACGTGCTTTGAAGATTTGTGCTGTATGGGTTTTGTCGTCTGTTGCCAAGTGTGTGCGCTCGAGAAGTTAAATACGTGAATGCATAAACAGAAAACGCGAGAATGCTCCATATATAATTGTGACAATCACTATGGCTATAGTGATAAATATATATAACGAGCGCTTTGATCTCAAGAAATCTTTAGCAGAAAGATTTTGGATTGAAACTGTGGTTGCGTTAGTATCGCTCATGAGATCTTAGCTTTATTCTATAGCGCTCGCAGTGGGAAGGTATATTCAATAATTATGCTCCGTTTACGTAAACCAGAACATTTTTATTTTAAGTACAGTTGGTGTGTGTGTCTGTGTGTATGTGTGTTATTTCATTATTGAGGCTCCCTTCCAGGGCCGGATCCTGGGAGGTCGTTTCGACCTTTGGAAGGTCCCGCGTAATGCGGGTTTCTTCGGTGAGCCGACGTGGGCTCGGAACTTCCCCGGCCGTGCTTGCTTGCGTGGGGACCCTGGTTGTCGGACGCGTGGATCCGGGTTTTTGGGCGTCGTCGGGATCCTGACGACGCCTGGTGCTAGAGTCGACTTTCTGGGCGACGTCTGTGTGGCTTGGTGAACCTGGGCCTTGGACGACACCTTCTCTAATGGAGATAGGTACCGGGGTGAGAGCGGTCGGCGGGCTCTCACGTCCCACGTCGTGAGCCTCTCCAGTGGTGGCCGGGTGCACCTAACTGGAGCGAGGCACAAGGGCGTCAGTCTCCATGGGAGTAGTGTTGCCGCTTCCTCTCTTCCTGGGTCCTCGTTTGGTATTAATGCGGGCCGCCTGGGCGATACCCTGGTGCGCAGTCGCTTCCGTGGAGACGGTGTGCGGGATATGCGAGTCGGAGACGGCGTCGTCGGCAGGGAGGACCAGGAGGAAACCGGAGAGCCGAGCTCGAGTCCTACAGGTTCCTCGTCAGTATAGTCATCGCTGTCGCTCCAGAACAATGCGTGATATTGTTCGCGGAGTCGTGAGCGGGCGGTCTCTCTAGCCTCACCCTGAGGCTGTTTCTTCTCGGGCTTCAGGGTGCTGCCCTAGGATTCTTAAGGTGTGCGAGTTGTCTCCTGAGAGGAGAATTGGCTCTTTATTGCTTTTGATCTCGTAGATCGTTCCTCTGTGGAGGTTGAGAGCGGAGTCTGTTCTTCCGGCGTTTCCTCCCGCTATTTATACTTCAGACCTTTAATTGTGTGGAGTATTGGTGCTTTACATTTCCGCGAAAATCGCGAGGCTCGCGATTCCTCGAATTTATTTAGGTCCCGTGGCTTCTACGAATTCGTCGCGGGCTTGCACTCACCGTTGCCCCTCTTCTGAATCTCGAGGCTCGCGATTCCCCGAATTCGTGCAGGTCCGCGCTTCCGCGAATTCTCGCGGGCTCGCATTGACCACTGCCCCTCTTCTAAAGTCTCGAGGCTCGCGATTCTCCGAATTTCGTGCCGGTCCGCGCTTCCGCGAATTCTCGCGGGCTCGAGCTTATCGCACTCCGCCGCGTTTCTCGGAAACGCGTCGCGAGCCTCGCGGTTCTTGGAAAGGACAGTGCGTAAGGTGCGCTCCGTAAGCGTCCCTTTAACTGGGAGCGATGCACCTTGCGTGGCGTCTCGTTCTCTGAGACGCCACAAAACAATTCCTTGATATGAAAAATAAGAGGAAATTTTATTTTGAGCGAATGTAATTAAAAAAGAGATGAATAAAAATGTGTGTATGTGTGTGTGCGAATTTTTATCTACACAGCATTCTCTCCCCCCAACCACATCGCAAATGTTTTTTACAATATTCGAAATACTTGTTCTTCTCCAAAATTCGTACGTCATAATTACACACAAATAAATGCTATCAATATTTATTCTCAATATTACTTCAAGACTAATCTAACCTAAATTAATTTTTTTTTACGATGACAACTAAAAGTATAACCTTTCTGATGGTATATAATATGTTTAGATATTCATAAATACTACTATAAAACTATATCAGTCACAACATTTTTGAAAAACCTATCAAAGCTTTTGCATTCGTCTATTTGAACCCTAAAGTCTAATCTACAATGTGCTTCCTGTTTCTTAATCACTATCGTTTTTTGGCTAAAATTCAAAGATTTAAGTCAGAAAAAGATAAAGAAAAAATACAGGAAACAAAGACCAAATTGTAGATCTGGGTTAAATGTATTTGGATGTGTCTGGTTAACCCCAAACGCATGCAATTCTCTCTTTTTGCTTCCATTTCTATGATATCGAATATACGAAATGTTTCTGAAAACATAAGCTAACCGCATGCTATATGTAAACCAATTCACTATGTAGACCTCCCAACGTATATAATGCGAAATAATAGTACTAACAATAGTACTAATAATAGTACTTTACTGAGGTTAATTCTAATCGAATCTTTTGTTCACACACGATTATTAACTTTGAGACCACCAATGATGCAAAATAGTATGCGCTATTTCAATAGTGAGAAATTAATGTATACGATAATTGCAATGATCTAGGACAGAAAAGTAATATCTAAATATCGTACCGATGTTTGCGAGTTATTTTTGATTACTCAGAAGATCATACGTTTATAACAAATCTCGACTCCTAATTCGGCTTTTATACGTAGGCGATTATTATTATTTCATGCGGATATTATTTTATTCGGCTATAATTAAGTTAGGAGACACAAAGAAAACAAGAAAACAAGAAATTTTACTTATTATGTATCTAATAAAATAACTAACGTAACACACAAAAAAAACTAATATTTTTTAAAATATTAGTTATTAGTATTATATATATATATATATAATATTATATTAATATTAGTAAATATGTATAACATAATTAAGATAAAAAAATCAATGAAACACATTTCCGTTCTTTTTCTTGTCACATAGTTTGAAGCACAGAACAAAGAAAAATTATATTTTCTTTAAAAGAAATTATTATGTAAGAATAGTTAAAAAATTGTTGTCTAATGCTAATCAATGTGTAAAAGGTTACACAATTTAGCGTAATAATAACATTCTCTAATAGCAAAAGTGCATCCTTCTATTCTTCAAGAGTACATCCTTCTATTTCACTCCATGTCTATATGTATAAACAATTAACAAAAATATTTAACATAGATATCTTTGACTGGTCAGAGACCCGTTACTTTTATTAATAATTTGTATAGACTTAAGTTCTTATGTTTTAATTTCCTTTGTCCTTCCTTTACTTTCCTCCCTCCCTCTTTCCCTCTTTCTTCCCTCCCCCTCTCTCTCTCTTTCTTTCTCACTCTTCCTACCTATATCTCCCATATTCCCTTTCTTACACTTTCTTCTTCTCTTCCACTCTCTTTCCCATTCTCTTTTTTCATACTTTCTCTCCACCATAATTCCAACGTTCGATTAATTGCATATTACCTCTGCTACCCGTATCCTTTGATGCTGCACGTGCAAGAGACGTATGCACGTAGAAAGGGTTCGTCCGCATTACATATATCGCGCTTCTTCAAGAGTATACGTTTTCATACCCATTGAACTATTGTATATATAAAAAAATACATATAGAGGATCATATTTTGTTTTATCTTGCTTTTTTTCTCGTCTTGTATGTATGCAAACAATATTCTGTTGTCGCTTTAACTTTTATTTATTTTATTTTCTGAGTGAGAGAAAGAGGGTGAGAATTTTGTCATGTTTTCAAATTGTTATTTCTTTTTAATGATAAATATCGATTCGGTGATTTTTTCTCATAGTTAAGAATGCATGACTTTTAAAGTTCGAGATATTGAGAGACGCGTGTTTCGGTATTATGTTTCCGCGAGTGATCATTATTTTCGTATATAGTTTTGCAAACGCCACGCACGTGCTAGCTACACTAAATCTTTAATTAGTTAATGGATGCTAGATGAGTGTCGGTAGTCAGTAACGCCGATATCGTTACCGGAATTGATTAATTCTCTGATTTTCTGATTATAACTTGGGTAACATGTTTTGTGTGTGTGTATGTGTGTGTATGTTATACATGTTAATAAATGCCAAAGATATTAATCTCACTGTTGTATTGCATGTGATTACATCTTGCTTTCTCGATGAGTTTATCGCTTATCACAAATCGATATGTAAAAGACATTAATTTCAATAGCCAGGTTTACGAGCTGATCCTTGATTAACTTCACATGCGGGCGAATATGCTATGCGGAGATTGAATATAAAAGGTTTAATACAAGCTCTATGAGCTCAATTAATGAAATATGAGATGTCAAGCGGGGAGGGAGAGAGGACGGAGGGGGCTACCAGGAGGAGTGATGCGAATGCACTACCCTTTCTCGTGAATTTCTTCTTTAAGCAGAGTGAAATTGATATCTAGACGAAATTTAAGTCCTGCGAGGAAAAGCATGTAACGAGGAAGAGCATGTAATTATTAAACCAATATTGTTAGTAAATTATTAGTTAATTCGGTCGAATGGTCAGCCGTTGGATGCAATCTCGAGCATATGTGATCGCTGCACATGTAATTGTCAAACCACGTTTTCTGTAAACATGAATTACTATTGGCGAGAACAATATATATAATATTATTACGCTTCGATACGCCTGTACGAGTGTGCTTGTCGATCACAATATCTGCAGCACTCCTGACATTCATGTCCACGAATAAATGAATAAATACTAATTAAGAATTTAAACAATATTAAATTGACAACAATAGAAGCAATCTCGCGATTGATTTTTTCAAGACTCGTTCGATCTTTACACGTCACGATTGTTATACGTTTGTCCGCATATAATTGTCTTTTAATCGGTTATATAATTGTATTTTTATCGGTTTTATATTACGTAGCAGATTCGTGCAATTCTTCTATTTTTCTTTTCGTATTGATTTTCTCATGTCAATCTCTTGACATGAGTGTAAGAACATCTTATCGATATCAATCGATATCAACTCAGTGTGATCTCTCGACGCACGGTAATATAATACGATAATGAAACATTAATTTCTGAGACGCATGTGAGAGTGACTTGATGGTATTTCACATTCGTATGAAAAACGAAAACAGGTTATCGTATCTATATCCAATAAAGTTTATACATTCAATACTAAATTAATTAATAATTATGCTCTGCATTCGTCCGAGTAGAAAATGTATGTTCCCTTCCAACAAACATCTTTAAAGCTTGCGTTATAAAAACTCATAACAATTAGCGTTGCATTACCGCGTGTGTATGGCGCATCTTTATTATGTCGCTTGTTCTCCCAATTGAAGCATCATGCCTGCGTGTGCTCTTCATTTTTCGAGAAAAATAAACATTCTCATTCAAATCTTGAAAACGTTCTCAGGAGCGTTCTCGTGAACGTTCTTGCGAGGACAGCTACGAGTATAGACCTCCGAGGTCAAAACTCTCACGTGTTCGCATGGAGACTTTGATATGAGGTTTCGAGAGATCGTTCCACAGATCGTTCTCGCTTGTCGGACCATCAAACTGCAGCTACTATAAAGGGAAAACTAGACAGGTTGTTGGACATTCTGACACGGTCAGACATGGTTCATTTGAGACGATAGGAGATGCTTCGTGATGAGTCTGACTCCAATGAGTTGCGAGACGCCGAAGCGAGCAGAGACCCACCTGTTGAGGTTATGGAGACTTCCGAGTAATTTTGTTATATATTGTATGTCAGGACTACGAACCATTACCTCGAATTTGGTCTTGTCCAACAACCATTTAGTGGTCGCAAGGCTGTTTATAGAGACAAGCCGGAAAATTAACATACTTGATTTTTGGACGAAGAACCATCACCGTGAATTTAGTCACGTCTAGTGACCATTGATTGGTTGTAAAGCTGTCCGTAGAGACAAGCTTTGAATTTTTTGACATAATTTTTTCCCTAGACTACGAACTTCGAGTTTGGTCTTGTCCAATGATCATTCAATAGTCGCGAGGCTGTCCGTATAGGTATGCCCGGAGATATTTACATTATCTGGAGCTCCACAACCTGTCATTTAACAAGATTTTATTTTCTTTCAAAGGAATTACATGAAGATGAATCCGAAGTATCACCTATTTCAGTGAATCGTTCCATAACATTAACTGCAGAACCCGCGGATGCAGAGCACGACATCGCTGCATTCAAAATGGATTTGATGGGCGTTAACACCGATGATGCGGTTACGGGTCCGCTTGTTCACGATCTAGTTACTAAAACTTGGACTCCTATACTTACTAGCGGTTTGTCAAAAGAAACTAAACTGGTGTTAAAAAAGAAGTATCCAATTCCGCAAAATTTACCATTTACCCTCGTGCTTAACTTAGATGTATGACAGGCTACTTCATTAACGTCAGTTAAGAGAGACGAATATCAATTTGTAACTCAAGGTAGAAGCAGCGATTGCTGCACAAGCTACCTTATGTCAAAGCTTATGTTGAAGCCAAAGGATATATGTTATTTATGTATCTATTATGTATCTATAATAGCAAGCCTACCGTCTATGCTCACTTCTATCCAAATGGATTGGAGCGAATTTTATTTTTACGCTTTTCTGCCTTTTGCATTTTATTTTTGACAGACGTTGTTGACGACAAACTGTCTTATAAGTATACTAACTGTATAGTAACTGTCTTATAAGTTAACTGTATAGTCTTATATAAACCAAAATTATATTCCTTGTTCAAAAAGACATATATCGCTTATTTGCTGCAACAATGCTGCAACATAACTAAAAAATTATGATTTTTCAGAAGACACGATTTAATGTTTTGAATTGCTATAACTTTGTATGAAAATTTTAAAATTTCATATTAACATAATTTAGTAAAGTAACATCGTAAGTAATCGTCGTTTTAGCTGTAAATAGTACATGTATAATAGTACATGTATCAACCTTTCTCCCTGTACTAATAACTCAATGAGGACGATTCTTTAGTTGTCATTGTTGCAGCAAATGAGCGATATATATAAATATTTTCTGCCAGTGTTTGCGGGAAATTAAAAACATTTGTCAATCGCCAGCTTTAAACAGCTACATTTTCGGACGAATGCATTTACTCGGACAAATGCAGAGCATAATTATGTAATCAATCGCACTCTTGAGTGAAGTTTAATCATAATTATGCGAATGCTTCGTCCGAGTAGATTCAATCTCCCTTTACTCAAAAGGATACTTTATATCCTGGTTTCTTCCCACATTTCTTTCGATTTATGATGTGCTTTAAATTATGAAGAAGCGCCACGCACACGCGGCAATGCAACGCGGCAATTACTAGTTTTGTAAACTTTTCAGATCATCATTCTCAAACTTTACGAGAGCGCAAAACGGATTGAGATGAGCAAGAAAGTATCATATCGTTTTGTGATATTTGCAAAAGTTTCCCAGAAATTAATTTTAGAAAATTACGTGAAGAAAAGAAGAACGCTCGAGCCGCTGAAGTTGCTCGAAGCCTAACGGTTCAATTGGTCAAGAAACGCATGGCAGCACATAGCGAGGGAAACAACAACACGCCACTATCTATGTTTATATCGCTGCTCTGTCTCGTCGCACCGTGTCGAGGCGAGGTATATTAATCACTTTTAAGAAAATATTATAAAGTAAAATTTTCTTATAAATTATAAAAATATATAATACTGTTGCGCCCGCGTTACCGGAGATGCAACAATACTCAATGATACCGATATAGGGAGACAAGCGAAGAGGTTGAACGGGGAGTAACAACAGTTGACGAGGAGTAAACAATAGCTGACAAAGTTGACAGCGGGTCGTAGTCACGAGCGGACGTGTTACGATTATATTGAGACTGAGTAAACTCTAAACTCGTATTTCGCTGTACATAGTAAAGCTTCTCGTTCTTTTATAATTGTGTTCGTTCATTTCCTCTGTGCGCGATCGCGAATACAAGCGCGAGCGCAACAATACAATTAAAGTCCTAAATGTTTAAGTAATTTCCAACAAAATCAATTTGGTATGTACTTGGTTTAACATAAACATTATTAATTAATTAATTTACTTATTTTCACGATGACATTACTTGGTCACTAATTGGGACATTTATCTTATATGAGAAAATCAAAAACATTTACACATAAATGAATAAAGCGATTTATACAGGGTTGGGAAGTAACTAGTTAAAAAGTTAAAAGTTAAGTTAAACAGTTAAAAAGTTAAATGGCTTTAACTTAACTTAGTTACATTTTTATGCTCTTAACTTTTAACTTAACATAGTTACATTTTATCGGTAACTATTAACTTTTAATTCAATTATCTTGAAGTTAATCATGCTATAAAGATGTCGCGAGACGTCGAAAGGCTGTTCAGTGCAGGAGAGCTCATTTTTTACAATCTTCGAGGAAAAATGTCCAATAAAAAAGACCCCGCACTAATCATATGAAAAAAGTGGTTTCAGTCAAATTGACTGAAACTATGATATTTTATAGTTTATGAGGTGCTGATAAAAAAATCTTCAACAAAAAGTGTGAGAAAATGGACAGTTTTTTTCTAGCACCATTAGAAAGTTGTTATTTTAGGTCTAACCAAACCTTTATTTACAGTACATAGATTGCTTTTTTAATTGTATAGGCATTTATATGTAACCATACGTGTATCCATTATTGAATAGATTCATGACTCAGTGTATGTATGTGGTGCGGTAGGGGGAGGGGTAATATGGGTGTCATTGGTATGTGTGTATTTGTATCGATAGTTATTCTATTAGTATATCTGACATTATTACGTCCAAAAAATGTGTGTGTGTGCGTGCATACGTGTATGTGTGTGTGTATAACCTAACCTAATCCGCCCAACAGACACACACACACAATTTTTTAGATGTAATAATATCAGGCATACTAATAGAATAACTATCGATAGAAATACACAGATACCAATACATATCCATATTGCATGCCCTCCTTCCCGCACCACATACATACAATGAGACATAAATCTATTCAATAATGGACACACATGGTTATGTATAAATATCTATACAGTTAAAAAAGTAATTTATGTACTGTAGATAAAGGTTCAGTTAGACCTAAAATAGCAATTTTCTAATGGCACTAGAAAAAAAAAACTGTTTTTTCACACTTTTTGTTGAAGATATTTGTTCAGCATCTCATAAGTTACAAAATATCATAGTTTCAGTCAATTCGACTGAAACCACTTTTTTCATATGATTAGTACCGGGTCCTTTCGAAAAAACTTTATTACTTAAATTTAATAAGTATCTGTAAATAAAACATGTTTCCAAGCAAGGTGTATATTTGTTTTCTCCGTTATTTATAAAACTGAAACCCTAAAGTCATAGAATGAAACAAATTTAACTTTTAACTTTTTAATTATTTTTTTTTATTAACTTAATTTTTAATTAAATTAATTTCATTATGGGTTAACTTTATCTTAACTAAATTAAAATAGAAGGAGGAGGGCACACTAGGTGGCGGCGAGACGCCGTGCGTTCGAGATCTGCGTATCTTTTCGTTCTAGAGAGAGAAAAATAATAGAGAGCGCGGTCCTGCTAGGCCAGGACTCAAACCCGGGTCTTTCGCTTGCCGGGCGACTGTTCTAAACCACTGAGCTACCTGACGCCCCACGCTCACGACACTCTCCTCTCCCTAGATAACACTCAGAGATGCCGTTCGGAAGCGACATCTCTGGCGCGATCCCAAGCGCACGGCGACTACAGAGAGAAACAATGTTACTGTACCAAATGGTGCAGCTGTCAGTCTCTCAAAGTCATTTCAAAGCCATTAACTTTAACTTAATTAATTTAATTTAACTTAGTTAAAAAAAAAGTTAACTTACCCAACCCTGGATTTATATACATAAATAAATCTGCTTGAGATTTGTTATCGTTGTCAATATTCGCTCACGTTTCACTATTCAAACGCAGAGATTTTCCAAATATCCCAATGGCGAAAGGGGTAGACGAAGCGACGACAAAAATTGGGGATGCAATGCCTTAGGGATACGGCGGCAGTCCAACAATAGGGGCGACTTAGCGGAGTGCCGCGAGAGATTCACACGCGCGTTGAAGGCGACAGCGCACGATGCGCATTTGCTTCTCATTTACGACTTATTACGAATTAGAATCCATGCTTCGTTTGTTATCAGCGAATTGTGTCATATGCAAGGGTATATAATACTGTCAAACAAGCATGTTATTAAAAAAATTAGAAATATTGATTTACCAACATTTTGTCTGCACTTTAATAGAGTTCCGATCAAATTGTAATATGTTCAGAGAATATCGTGATTACTCGAGAACTAGGACTGTTGAAAATTAATGAAGAAAACTCGCAGATGCATAACAGACAGTAAAATCATGGAAATGAGCAAAAAAATTAAGCTTTCGCTCGAACTTCAAGACAATAACTGCGTGTGTGGTGTCGAGTTTTGTTGTATCGACGATTTTGGTTTTTGTATTCATCAGATTTTTGTATTCATCAAATTTTTCCAAGTTCAATTGAAGTTTTGTGGAAAATCCGCCGAACCTACATACTTTCGTGCATTTAAATAATATCATTGTTCTGATTTCAACGAATATCTCAAGCTGTTGAGTACCTATATCAATAAACAAATGAAAAAAAGTATACCTGAATATTAAAAAGATATTGTACTATGGAGCAAAAGTGATTAGCTGTCGTGAGGATAATTCGAATTTCGATTGTGTTTAGAAGACTACAAATTAATAATAATAATCGACCATAGCAACAAATGCTAGCTGCATAGTTAAAGCCATCCCTCGGAAAAGCTTGTATTGATTATTACGATATCATGCACTGAAAAGCAGACGGGACATTATCTAAGTTTCTGACGCATCGTCACGAATTTACGAGGAACATTAAATACAAAAGTAAAGGTTTTGTAATATTACGAGAGTATATCCGTCCCATATTTGCTCTTAAGTTAGCAAATCGAGTATAATGCTCGCTCAAAAAAGTCGAAAAGAGAGAGAGAACATTCAATAGAATTTTAGGAGCCTATACTCGTTCACAGTTCAATCGTGCAATTTTACATCGTCAAAGCAATCATTCGTTCATAGATAGTCACAGAAGGAGAAAAAATAGAAGACGAGGGTGTAACAAGAAGTGGAGATACACAAGTCAAATAATTGGGCGTTGCTAGAGATCAGAAGACTTTCTTTTTAGAAATAAATTATTGTTAGATCGCCATACAATGTAAATGGCGATATTTGAAGCCAAATTTGAAATAAAAATTTTTAATTACTGTGAAAGAAGAAAAGCTATCTTCTGCCGAAAAAGAAGAGTTGTGTCACCGCTATCAAAAAGAGAAAGAAAATCTTACAATTAGAAATTGCGAGAAAAACTGGCTAGGAAAAGTTGGTAATAAGGCAGAGACTAAGACTGGAAACTCTTGGGCAAAGCTTGACACGAAAAATGCTGAAAATTGGCATAAACAAAACAATCGGCATAGGACATGAGAAAGAAAAAATAGAGAAAATCTTGCAGATCTTCTCAAAGCTGATGCATACAAAAAGGCGATATATTATATGCAATATATGCGTTTACAAATAGACGTTATTTACTCATTTTGACTGAGGAAGGTATTGTGTTGTAATTAAGCCGGTTTAATCAAAGTAATCATTTTTACATGCTGCATTAAGTCAATAAATATTAATTTTTTCATATTTAATAGTACCGCATTTTTATATTTTGTCTCTCAAAGCATTGTTAAATTATCTACAAATGACAACTAATTAATGAAACGCAGCAATCGATATTAGATTGATAAATATTTTTTAATCTAAAATAGAGCTCGGCACACATTGCATATTTCGATCGATTTTAGACTTACTCCGCACTATTTCCTTACTTCACCGCCCCGCGTGCAACCAACGAGTCGCTCGAGACTCAAGAACGAATGACTTGTAAGCATTTGTTCCTAATATTGGAAAGCTATTAGAAATATATATTTAAAAACGAGCGACTCGTTGGTTGCGCGCGGACAGAATGAGGTAAAGAAATAGTACTAAGCAAAGCAAGTAAAATATCGATCGAAATATGCAACACGTGTCAAGTTCTAATACAAATAAAACATTATTTTCTTGCACATATGATTAACTTTGATATCAATACATGATATCATACGTCTTTTATAAAAGAGGAACGAGCAACGTACACATATACGACTATGCACATGTAATATGCAAAAAATAATTTTATTTTATTACTGATAACGTATTGCCATTGAACGTTTTATTTATCGAGTTTCACAGCACATGAAAAGGAAATATGTCATCAACCAACATAATTTTCGTCCATTAAAACTTTTTATTCGCGACAGGAACGGTAGCTAATAAAATAGCCGAATATGCTATACTCGAAGAAGCGTTTTAAAATTCAGAAAAGAAATTCCCAAAAAAGGGTTTTTTGGTCAAAGGCCCGCGCTGCCGAATTCAACAAGAGAAAACAGAAATCCCAAAGCTTTAACAACTAGTGGGAATCGTAAGATTCTCTATAGTGATAGATAGTGATAGATAGTGCAAAGAAGATAGTAATTAACACGAACCAAATAAATCGGAGTAAAGCAAATATGGAAGTTGTCATAAATTGGAGAAGATGATCGAAAATCTCAATAAAGAAAGTTTCTAAAAAAGAAAAATACTTAGTCATATACAGACGAATTATAAAAAACAATTTTGCAAACGTTATGCAAGTCCAAAGTATCGATGTCACGAGTGAGGGCGAAAGAAAACATTATTGAGAACAATACACACAGCGATCAAATTATTGTTGAGCGGCTCGTAGTCTAAAGCCCGTATCAAACTACCGACTGTACAGGCCAACTTAACTGCCGACTACGACTGCCGACTCCAGTCGATCAATGTTAAAACATTAAAATTGTTGATATGCGTTACTCAAACAATGAATATATTTTTGATATGGCTTTACGATTGGCTACGACTCGAGTCGTCGACTCGAAAAATAGACTGAAGTCTAAACGCGAGTCGGCCGATACAGTCAGTCGGCGCCTTGCTGTAATGTATTTAAAGGATTATGCTTTTGTAATTAAAACACATGCTCCATGAATTTTTGCACTGATTACTGCCAAAATATACTGTGCAAATGAAAGGAAATTAGCCGAGGTTGAAATATATCTCGATTTCGTCTCGTCTGCGATCGCCGCATTCCAACTCCAGCAATTATTATTTACTCTCCATTTTTCGCTTTTCGCATTCCTTTCTCTTCCTCTTCCTGTTTTATTGCATCCTCCGTTTTCATTCTTATTACATGCCGTCACGAACTGATACGAAGGTATATGAAAATACTATGCTACGAAAAAAAATTATCCACGGAAGTTAATAATTATAGTCAAACTCATGGCATGCTCCATTATCACATCATTTACGTAATCTCCTTGGAATTGTTATATTGGTTGCGATATTGATATACGGGGAAAAATGCAGCCATATCAACAACGTCAGTCTAATTCGAATGAATTTTCTTGATTCAAAAGTGGTATTATATAATATAGTAATATATATAGTAATATATATAGTAGTATTATATAATAGTAGTATTATTAAAAAAAATATTATTATTTTAATATATAACTCGAATATTTTCCTAAATAGAACAGTTTAACAGTATAACAGTGTTAGAAAGACTTCATTAAATCTTTAATATAACGTAATGTATTATTACTTCAAACACGATACATATATTATATTTCTAAAAAATGTCACAACTGAAATACAGTCGAATTATTAACTAATTATAAGTAGCTCGAGTAATATCGACATTTAAACTCATTTTCAACAGCATTATTTTTCCCGCCACATGTATATACAAATTTAAAAATCTATATTACACGTTTAAACGAAAAAATGTCTAATACATGTACATTTACACATGTACATTTACAGATACGTATAATAAAGTAATTGAGGTTATATATTTTGAAAACGTGTATCTGTTTATTAACATTAAATCCATTTATTCGTTTATACATCTAACAGAAACAAAAATTACTAGCCTTTTCTGACAATCATGCAAAGCAAGGAAAACAATCAGCTGTGATATATACATATATCGCGTGTATGTATGTATGTATATATATATATATATATATATATATATATATATATATATATAT
>NW_022639453.1:3550456-3556257 GCF_010583005.1 Odontomachus brunneus
TATATATATATATATATATATATATATATATATATATTAATATATGCAAGTTTAGTCGTAGTCGCATAAACAGTTATTTATTTTGCTGTCAAATATACGTTTGGATAATATGTGGATCATCCGTTTAAATGATTAAATGTTTAGTTATATTGCTACACAAAGATAATTTTGCTGCTCATTAAATGTTAACAGTTCACTAAATGCTCACTAACGCTAAACATTTAAACGTGTATTCGTAAAATGGAATCTAAGCGAGAGCCCTGGTATAAATCTATATCCTTTAGTGACTTCCAGAATATCCAATACATTTGACTGCCGTGAAACATAATATCGCATCCAATGTACTATAGAGTTAACATCATAATGTTATCGAATTTATTAATTGATATGGTCGCAAATGAATCGATTGTCAGGGAAACAGATGTGGGTAAGCAGCGAACACGAATATTCGAAGGTTAGCTAGTGTTTGTGTAAATCAATAATATTGTCTTCCGAGTCTAAATTATATTGGCTTAATTTGCGATCGATGAAAGTATAAGTGTCTCATCGATATAAAAGAAGATAATTAAAGAAGATAATTATGCCGGTCTTCGACGTCAAAATCACCGTTCTTGAAACGTTGAAACCCCCCCCACTCACGACACGTTCTTTCACTAATAGCGGCCTCACCATAAGTATTTGAGAGCATTCGATGAGCCTCAGCCGCAGATTTCTTCATATTGAAGCAGAAAATTAAAACCTCCCGCAAATGACGAGAATTTGGCTCGTAAACTGACATTTTCAATCGAGAATAACTTTATGATGCAGACACAAATCGACTAATGTTTCTATGGGGTTATGTTGACAGATGCCCAAGTTTATTGTATGAGGTCTATGTGATCTATTTATTTTGACCACCACTTACCGCTAAAGCCATCTATAGGAAAACGGCGGAAGCAAAATTGTACATCTAATATATATATATATATATATAAATTATAATAAATAAATATTTTTTTTGTTATTATATAATAAATATATTGTTCTTATTGTATACCTATTAATAAAAATGAAGGAAGAAATGCCAATAAAACATTGTTTTTCATTTCATATGTTGTTTTCACACATACACACATATATACATATATGTGTTATCAGGAAATAATAAACTTAATTTTATTACTCTATTTCTACTTATATGTATAATATGCGAAACATTATTGTAAGAAATGGAAATATTGAAGCATACGCCATCTGACAATACGTCGTCAAATTTAGATGCGCAGTCGCTGAGTAGAACTGTTCACGAGGAGAGGATATAAAAACCGCGTGCGAGCTACGGGAGCGACCGAGAGAGACCGTGGCTAGATCGAACCGATTATCGAGTATTAAATAATTAACGGAGTGCGTACGTTTCGGAAACGGTCGATACACTTTATAGATATAACTTTATTCGTTGCGATATCGAAGTTGAAACGAGAGACGTTCTCTTGAATCGTATAGTAACGTGCGAGTAGACCCTGCGAGGTTAGAAATTGGACCTTTGTATAAAAGGAAGTGAATCCTCAAAGGTATTATTAATTTGTAAAGCATTGCTTTGTATTGCTGATTTATTCGGACGATTTGTGTTGTGAGTAGTGTTGGCGGTAAAGGAAAGTGTGTGTAAGGAGATAAGAAATCTTTGGAAGGAGAAATTCCTACCAAAGTCATCGTATTAAACCAACCGTTATTGCAAGAAGACGTTTCAAAGTTATTACCAAGATACATCCTTACCAAGGTCATCCATCCTATATGATAAACGGCTATCTAGACAGTTGCGCCTTTGTTCTACATTATCATACATGTTGTGACGTGGCGATTTCGCCGTCACCAAGATCAGCGGGGGGGGGACGAGGAGAGCTGTGCTCGCGCCCGCTTCTTCCGCGGGAAGGGCGGCCGCGAAGAAATTGGTCTCGCACGCTTTTACGTGCGAGATCGCGTATTATAATTTTTGTTATTGTTGTTGTTTTAAATTGTGTGCTCGGCTACGACGCGAAAGACGAGGTGCACCGCTCGAAGCGAGGCGACGGCGGACCTGCAGAGGACGACAAGCCGAGCGGGGCAGGATCCACCCCTCGCTATCACAAGCGAGGGGGCCCCGACTAGATTGCAGCGGGGCGCCAGGAAGGGCTGACGTTAAGGACCGGATCCCGGGGGACGCCCTGGGATACCTCAAGCTTCTGACAACCACCTGAGCGCCCACGCCAGTTAGAGCTGCCGTCAGGCGCAGGATTCAGTCGACAAGGAATCAAAGAATTCGGCGGTGTCGGGCCCTGTAAGGCGCCCGCGCTAGAGCCGTACGTTCCCGCAGGACCAATGAGACCTAGCGGCGATCGGCGGCTGATACCGCGAGTTAAGGAGCCTCGCGCTCGCGGAAAAATTCGGCACTGTGCGGCTAGCGAGCGACGCGTACGCTGGAACAAAATCACGAGCAAGCGAGCGACCACCGTACGGCGAGCGGGCGAGCATTAAGGCGAACGGACTAGCGGAGAACGAGAGGCGAGCCCGGCCAGGGATTTTTGGTAAGCTGTCTTACACCTGTCGTTCAGCCCGAGCGTGGAAAGATCAGAATGGTTGCCGTCGCTTCACGACGGCTGCCGGAAGGGTTCGTCACCGCCCGCGACGACCCGTTTGACCTCGCGAGAGAATAGCCGCCCTTACCGCGCTGCCTGCTGCCGCTTCACCGCGTTCGCGACCGCACAGTACGGCGAGCGAGAGCGTAGAAATTGTAATAACTCGAGATCATTGGTAGAAGTGCGGGTCTCCGAGAGTGGCGAGAAATCCTCGGTTCGCGACGAGACACTTAGGGCCGGGATGCACCCGGCTGGCGCCCAAGGCAATAATTAGCGTGTACGAGAGAATTCCGCGAGCCTCGTGCCGTTCGAACTCCGCGAAGCAGCAGGATCCTCGACTACGGATCCGGCTGCCGAATGATTTCGCGATTACGCGTCTCGGAGCCCGCCTAGCGTCTTGGTAATATCTTTCTTTGTTGTTTCTTTTTTGTTAAATATAGCGGAATGTTAAACCGTACGTGTGTGCTTTTATGATTCCTCCGACTCTGTCGCCTGTTCCTCTCGTGTCGCGCGAAGGAAGGTCGCGCGTCGACACAAGAACCCCGCCGCTCTACCGAGAGATAATTTTTGAGAGCTGCCGGCAAGCTCGGCCGTCGCCGCAACGGCGGAGACGAAGTTTTGGTCGTATTCTCGCGTCTAACTAACGGAGAAACGGTCACAATGTATAGAAAATCATACATGATCCTATATACCCCGTGCTTGGGGCACAGAGGACCATTTTTCTTTCCAACAATTTTAATGTCTAAAATAAAATCTCTTACAGTTATTAAACTAACGCTTTGTCTGCGTAACCCTTGATGATATATACTGAACAACTTTAGGCCATTTCCTATAACTGATAAATTTTTTATTAACCTTAGAATGTTAAGCGGGCTTTGTGCCCCGCTCTCCTCTAAATGCTTCGGTTTTTAAAAATAGTTCGCCGCATATCCCATTTAGAGGCAAAACATGACGGCTGCATACATTGTTTATTTGAATTACTGTTTGCACGTTTATTTCTGATTGTTATTTTATTCTTTTTTTATAGTTTGAACTTTATAAATCAATTACGAAGTTTACTTGCTTCTCTTTCTAACGATCTAACGATTTAGATATTTAAATTTCGTTTCCTTTCTAGACTTTTTTCTATATTTTTGTAATTATGCAGTATAGGGGATGCAGTTCGAATGATCTTCACCTTGACATATGTTGTAGAGATCACCCTCCTGAGCAATCTTTAAAAAGTTTTAGCTATCGTCCGTTGTTTATTAAAAAGTTATTAACGAAAAAAGTTAATAATGAAGCGTTTACATTTATAGCCTCAAGCGCTTGTGTGCAGGTAAAATTTGTTACGTGTAGAAAAATCCTCTACCATTTTGTGAATTATCACCATAATTATTGTGATATTAACTTTTTAGCAACGGTGAAAATCCGATAACATAAAAGGCGGAATAACGTTGCAAGCAACAAGCGGCGGCGCCCTGCATTACACGTGTAATTTTAGAGCGGCACGTTTAAATTTGTTGTTGTAAGGAGATTAGCAAACATTTCCTAGACATATCTCTTCGAACTGAACAGAGCACATTCCATTGCATAACCTTTTATTTGATCAATCTTTTCATTAATATCTCAATAATCACCTCAGTAATTTACAAAGATATGGCAAAGAATTTTTTTATACAATTTAAAATTTCTTTGCATATAAGCGCTCGAAGATTTAAAACCAAATATCTTGTATACGTACAGCGTCTACCGTTCTGCATCTATTGTGCGTTAACGGTTTTCGTTATTATTTCTTTGCGCAGCGCTCGGAATTCGCCTATTAATTCTTTTTTATGTTTAGATTTAAGATTACGTTTCACATGTACTACCATAAAATATTATATTATAAATGTAATATGTAATAAAAAGAAAGAGAATTTTATTTGTAGTACAAGAAAAATTAATATATAATTAAAAAAATAATTTTTGCTTATTATACATTTGCTGATAAAATATCAGATAATAATTATATGACATCATGTGTGGTTTAAAACGTTTGCACTCATGTGGCCTGAATTTTTGCATCAAAATAGAATTGCCGCTTTTTTTTATCTTCTATGCAAAGTGAACTTTTATCTCTTTTGCCGGGAGTTCACTAATAGACTATAATTTTTGAGAATGTCCGAAGCTATCTGTTACCGATTACGTTTTTGTATTTTCCTCCACGTGGTAAACCAGAGCGATACAGGCGATAGTGAAAAAAAAAACTAATTCTCTGTTGACGAGCCGTTTTCTCAGCACGTGCGATACTATTATAATTACAATGACGATCGATTTCAGAGATATCCGAGAGTCCCTTTCGAATATAATTCCACACGTGGCATAGCGTGACACAGTACGGTGCGTGGCGGGACGGTGTTGTGGGACGACAGTACGGGGCGACACGCAGCGCGTGTGCAGCGAAAAGAGGCGAGACGCAACACGTAACATGACACGACGCGATGCCATGCAACGTATAGAGCGCCGCTTTCATCTCGTCTAGTTTCATATCGAATTTGTATGTAACGAATGGGGCAGTAACAAGGGAACAAACGATCCCTCGTTTTTTGAGACAAATTGCGCCGGCACGAGATACAACCGTTACAGCAATTCAGGTATCGAACACCATGCTTAACTGATAGCGATTTCGGTCGCTTGCACTAGTGTACACTAGTGTACACTGAAAGCGAATTTTCCCGGTGCAACGTATTCGACTGATGCCCTCTTGTTCAGTGCATTGCACTCGTCGTATTCGGTTAGATGACACTAGTATAGAACACACCTTGTGTCGTGTTCGATAACTATTGCACTAAACTAGTGCAGGACTGATTGTGTATTCAGACACACAAAATAAACTGTACGAGTGCAACATTTATTACACGACCAATTTTGGCAGTGCAGTTTGGTGAAAGATAAAAAGTAAAAATAATGGGTGATATTAAGAAGATAATTTTAACTGAACTTTTGGAAAGTAGTAGTAGTAGCAGTGACGAAGAGGAAACTGTACTGTTAAATATGAAAAAAGAAAGACCAAAAAAAAAAAAATATATTAATATTATAAATGAGTATTCGGGCGAAGAAGTAATTTATATAACAATAGTTTATATATATATAAAAATATATATATATATATATATATATAAAATTGTCTACAATATATATATATATATATATATATATATATATATATATATATATATATATATATAT
>NW_022639453.1:3556504-3556953 GCF_010583005.1 Odontomachus brunneus
TTAGATATTTACGTAAATATCTTAGAAAATAGAGGTCGTATAAAAAATTTTTTCAAGCAAAAGTTGTTTGCTTTTTCACGTAGAATAAAATGCCGTAATAAAAAATATGTATTTCTATCTAAAAAAGCAATGTTGACCTTGTCCTGACCTTGGCGACATCATCTTAGGTCAAATAACTACTGTCATTAAATGCGATTTTTTAAGGCTTACAACTTTTATTGGAAACATTTTTCTCTAAAATGTTCCCCCGCCGAGTTTTCTTGCCGTTGCCGAACTTATGGGACACACTGTATATGTATTTATTTATTAGTATTTTCATTAAAGGTTTGCAGGTAACAAATGTACTATCAGAGATGTAGCAAGCAGATTTGGTATGGCGGAGTCTACATTTCATGCTGTTTCTGATAATATTATGGATTTTTTAAATAGCATAGCAGGATCTATAATAA
>NW_022639453.1:3560055-3561249 GCF_010583005.1 Odontomachus brunneus
GTTCATAGTTCTTCGTTCCTCACGTCAAAATCACCACTTTTGAATTTTTTAAACCACTCGAAACACTGAGATTTACCAAGAGCATATTCACCGTAAGCTTCGACAAGCATTCGATGTGATTCTGCAGCAGTTTTCTTTAAATGATAACAGAAAATCAGTGCTGTCCGCAAATCATACTTAGTAGGCTCGAAACGTGACATGTTTAAGGTTATACAAAAATATACTAGAGAATGAAAGTTGGGGTTATGTTTGTTGACAATATTCGTCAGCTGTTAGGAGAATATAATAGCGCGGCAGTAGCGGTCTTACGGTCACTAAACTGAACGCTGGCACCATTTATAGGGGAATTCCGGTTTCATACTTCTACACCTGGTATATTACTTATAACACCGTACCGTCTCAGTTCGCTTGTCACGAGTGAAATGTTGGAGGATCGAAGTGTTACATGCATTTGGTGTTGCGCCGAGAAATGTTAATTCTCACCAGACCTAGTGTTGCACTCATATCGTTCGGTGCAACACTAGTTCAGAGTCAGTGCGAACCGACCGAATTCACTATGAGTTGTCATTTCGTCGTTGTCGAATAGAGATAGCAATTCGTCTCTGTGGCGAAAATTTTTGAGTGACATCGTAATGTCCCGTGGTACGATACAGTCGCAAAATTACGAACCCTAATAGTGAGTACGATTGCCACCTCTCCGATTCTCGCCCGCAGTTTCCCGGTTGAACAGAAAATCTCCGAAACTTCAGTTCAAAAGAAAAAAACTCTGGTTAGGTTAGGTTATATTAACCTAATTTATATTAACATATGATATAAAAGAAAGAAAATTATACTTCTGCTATTAGATATTTTTGAAAAAAATTGTTCGAGATCGCAATAGGCATTCTCGAAAAGTCGACCGAATGTTCTGGAACATTCGGTCGAGCAAATCGCTTAGCGACAACCGAGCGATCCCCCGCGTGAAGCCGCGTTTTTTCACGCTACAATTCGCTCGCTTGTCGCGGTTGCCACGACAACCATTCGGCCAAACAAATAAAATAGAGGCGCGAGTCTACTCTCACGCTAGATCGCCGATGTTGCCAAGCGGTCCATATTAGGTATTTTTCTCGCAGCGAGCGAGCCGCTGGACCCCCGCAACCAATAAGCGATCGCTTTGTCGTCAAGAGCTTTTTCGTTAAAAGCTCACCTCGCCGG
>NW_022639453.1:3565015-3577992 GCF_010583005.1 Odontomachus brunneus
AGCGAGGGCAATCCCGCTCATAACGTTGTGAACGTCGCGTGCGCTCGACCAGCTCGATCAGCTGTTCTCTCGGAGCGCTGGAGCAATCGGTACTCCGCTCCTCGCGACCGTTCGTCGTGTCTCTCGAACAGGAAGCTGACTATCCGATCTCTCAAGTATCAAATCAGTTGTATCGGTTCGCGTGCAGCTTCGCGGTTTTCGTATCTCGAGCGAGGCTTATCGAGCGCCAAAGATTATTCTCAATCTCTCGGGCCGGCTCTTGCCTCGCTCTCTCATCGCCGGTCTGGCTGCACTCCTCTCACCCGTCGGCTCGTAAACGCAACCGCGCTCTTTCTCCTGGTCAGTGTCGCCTCCGCGTCTACGGCCGCTGACCAACGACGTTCTACCGAGCATCTCTAAGCGTTTTAATCTCTGTGTTGTGAACTGCAAGCTCAGGCGCAGGACCGACGGACGCGAACGCGGGTGTCCGGGACGCGGAAGATTTCCGTCGCTCGCGCGCAAGATCTCCGACCGCGGAGCGCCTCCGACGCGCTCAAGAAGATCTCCGTCGCGATCAGCTGACCCGGCAGGCGGCACCAAGAAGATCTCCGTCGCACCGTTGTTACCGTCGATCCTCGCTCTCGCTCAACATTATTTTTGTCTAACGCTCAATAAAGATGTGTTTGTGATTAAATACACTGTGTCATACGGTTCTTCCTCTCAACCTCACCGCGCCTAGCGCTAGGCGAAGTCAGCGCGCTCGGTCGCTCGCCGACGGGAACCTCATCCGTCGGATCCGCGACAAAAATATTCAACCGAAAAAGAGAGAGAGAGAGAGAGAGAGAGAGAGAGAGAGAGAGAGAGAGAGCTGCACATATAGCTTACATATTTTCTCGCGTGTGCGTTCATCGCTACTAGTCTCTCTGCTACCAGTAAGAGATATGAAAAGACAGAACGGCGAATAATATGACAAGACATGTAGTGATAAGAATGCTAAACAAGAAAATATTTAATATATAACAGAAAAAAAGTATATCTAATATATAAAATATTTTATATATATATATATATAGTAGTTAAATATATTGATGTATTTGCAAACTTAATGCTTCGATGGTGCATATTTTTGTCTTTCTCACAATATGATGAGTAATTTGTACTTTATTTTTCAAACAATATGTATAAATGATGAATAAAAACGGCTCCAAATTTTTTGAAAACTTTCAAGTGAAAGTTCCCTCACAGTACATTAATATTGCCAAAAGATTATAGTAACCTTAATTTTTAAGATATTAACATTACATGGAGGTTAATAAACTTGCTATTAACCTTCCAATAACATGAAAATGTTCATCCATACTCATTTTATTAACATTACAGAAACCTTGTACGGAATTTTTATATAATTCCACTCGTACAGGCAAGCGCGTGAATTTGGCATCTTTTTTACCTTTTTTAAAAAAAAAAGATAGGTTTGTTCGAATTAATAAGATCTTAAACGAAACGTTATCAAGATCAAATCAAAGTCACGTTGATGTGCTCTTATTCTACTTTTATTGCATATTCTTGTAGCTCTTCTCGACAATTTTCCAAAACACTATAATAACGTATTTTTTTATTAAGTATTTTTTGAGTAATAAAACTTTAAATTTACAGTACTGTCGGTATTAACATTACCCAAGGTTTACCACGCAGCGGTTACTCGGTCGGATTAACACCTCGTCTGTGTATGTGTGTGTGTGTGTGTGTGTGTGTGTGTGTGTGTGTGTGTGTGTGTGCACGCGTATGCGTGTGTGGATGGGTGTGTGACGTGTGGTATATAAGCCCGTTACAAGAAATACCGTAAGTGGCGAGCAACTCATAGCACTCCATAGTGCATCCATAGTGCATTACCGAGTCGGTAAGAAAAAGAAAAAATACAAGTATTTTTGTTTTTGATTATGACACTTTTTCAATATCAAGTATTATGATATCATGGCTATAGTAGCCATGGGTTTTAATGGGTTAAACAAATATTTTTATGTTGTATTAATATTATAAATTTTATATAAAGTAAATATATATATTGTTGTTTCATTTTGATTAAATTACATTAAATATTTTGATTAAATTATAAAGAAATTGTGCTAAAAATTTATTTTAAAGCTATCTTCTAAAGACCGTCATAATGCTCTAGCCATCATTTAAAATATGCCATATTCTAATGACTAACATTAACAAATACAAATTCAAATTTTAGCAATCTATCCACGAATTCAGTTTCCTTGAACCTTTCTCTTACAAATTACATTATGCAACGTTAACTATAAGATTTTTCAATTTATTGAACAGCTTGTAAAAATTGAGTATTTTGGACTCATTTCAACATAAAACTGGTTATTATTCAGAAAACATTAAAATTAAAGTTTCAACTTGTTAATATAGCTAAGAAACGTGCAACGATGGATATAGAAAATTTATATAAGAAATGAAAAATATTTATTGGTTCAATATTTATAAATATTGTGTAATTTACACCCTATTGGAGTTTTAAATTTTGACGCGCGTGTTGGAGGGTTAATCGAGTGCACGTATAATATCCGCGTAACGTATTTCGGGTAGCGCAGCATACTGTCGCGTAGTAATTAAGTGTGTATCACATATAAGCGTCAGAATAAAGCGTTGTAAATATCGAGAATTCGTTTCGTTCCTTATTATCGCATGTGCTTCGCCTTCGAGATCTGTGTCTCCGCAGGTGACTATCACAAAGGCTAGTCGCGCCTGTACCGGGCGAATGTCCGCCAAGCGTACCAATTATCTCTTGCTTTATAAGTTTATGTCGATTAGTCATTAATCCATCTGGGCGAAATTTGTGCGTGTCATGCCGTGGGCTTGCACCGCGGCGCGGCGGCCGGTCACAAATTATTGACGTCCAAAGTGGGGCCCGAATTAGAATCAAAGAACGACGCGCCCAGTAACATAGGGTATTTGGAGTCCATGTATACTATGTCTATAGTACCAACAGCGTTCGGCTCGGTCCGAGGCCGTGCGGCGAATAAGCCGAGGCGATTTGCCTCGGACCAACATCTACATTTGCATGCTCATGGGCCTCGACTTGCCTCATGCGCATTCGTGCTCAAGTCTGTACCCGGCTTTATGGTAAGCGCGAGGTTTCGTTCTATACCCGCCGCCTGCAACAACGTATCGCTGATTTCTTCGCTTTGTCTGCACAGTCAGGCGATAACGGTAGAGCGACTACAAGCTTATCTCACATTTCGCTACGCTACTCGATCCGCGGCATGCACTCCGAGCTACCTCACATACGCGCTAGATGACGCATACGCTGATCACGCCCTTGATTCTCACGCCCTTACGCCCACTCTAATACTTTGGCACTTCGCTCCGCGACTCGACTCGGGTCCTCGCGTTGAGATCCAAATACCCAGTTACAAGATCTCAACGCGAGGGCCCGAGTCGAGTCGCGGAGCGAAGTGCCAAAGTATTAGAGTGGGCGTAAGGGCTCGCGTGAGAATCAAGGGCGTGACCAGCGTATGCGTCATCCAGCGCGTATGTGAGGTAGCTCGGAGTACATGCCGCAGATCGAGTAGCGTAGCGAAATGTGAGATAAGCTTGTAGTCGCTCTACCGTTATCGCCTGACTGTGCAGACAAAGCGAAGAAATCAGCGATACGTTGTTGCAGGCGGCGGGTATAGAACGAAACCTCGCGCTTACCATAAAGCTGGGTACAGACTTGAGCACGAACGCGCATGAGGCAAGTCGAGGCCCATGAGCATGCAAATGTAGATGTTGGTCCGAGGCGCGGCAAATCGCCTCGGCTTATTCGCCGCACGGCCTCGGACCGAGCCGAGCGCTGTTGGTACTATAGACATAGTATACATGGACTCCAAATACCCTATGTTCTGTCGCCTAATAGAGTAAAGTCAATATCTAGAAAGAGAGCTAGAATAGAAGAGCTATAGTTTTCTTTCTATTTTATCACTTTTTTGTTGCACGTACATCTATTTCTCGTTTCCATAATATTATAGAGCGCAACAGCACCTCGACTAGATTAGCAAGTAAAAGTCTTACTTAAATTTTATTGCACACTTTGTCTGTGCAGAAAGAAACAGAGAACAGAGAGAGGCTGTACATATTGGCTTCACTTTTCTGGCCGTATGCCAGTGGGGTCCATGTATACTACGTCCATGGTCAGTACATTAAGCCGGGTACAGACTTGAGCGCGAACGCGTATGACGCAAGCTGACGCCACATCGAATGCCTCGGACTGCAAAGTGAAGTCTCCGTACTAGAACGCATGAGGCAAATCGAGACAACTGTTCAACGTTGCTCCAGTTATTCGGGTCACCCGGAACTGATGTACGAACATAGAAGAGTGCATCCAAACTGAGGATGAATTGTTTTTGATGTACCGACAGTGCTTAGGTCAGTCCGAGGTCGTGCGGCGAATAAGCCGAGGCAATCCGCCGCGCCTCAGACCAACATCCACACTTGCATGCTCATGCGGCCTCGGCTTGAGTTCACTCTGAGCTTTCGAAGAGTGAAGTTGTTATTGTTTGCTTATACGCTTGTTATCGACACGAACTTGTACCTGTCATAATCTTGAATTTTAAATATATTTGTAAAGTTAGCGATTTAATTGTTCGCCACATTTTTCAACCGTGGAAAACAAGGCTACAGCTGAGGAGGCTTCGGCCGCCGCTAAACTCGGAAATGATCCGAGAGTTAAGGAATCATACAATTCTCAAATATCTGTAACGGAAGGAGTGAGTAGAGATCCATCTCCTAATACCAAAAAAGCCCTTGGCAAGGTGCATCTTCTGGATTGCGCAAGCCGGGAGTCGTTAAAACGTAAGTCGTTGGAAGGAGTAAAAAAGCGAAGAATCTCGCAAACTCCGTGCTTAATTATGGCAAAAAGTAGAAAGAAAAATATTGCAAAACCGTTAAAGTCAAGTTCGTCTTCAAATATGGATATTGATAATCAAGTTCGTCTTCAAATATGGATATTGATAATCAATAAATGTTAGTGATAGTCAAACTCTCGAACAAAATAAAGGAAATATTGAGATAATGAAACTCAACATTAAATCAAAACATTCTGAGTTAATAACGGCTGATATACCAACATCTAATAAATTTGACATTTTAACGGGCCTTGAAACGGAGGATTTAAATAGTAACATAAACAATATGTCGTTCCTTACGGAATTGAAGAAAAAAAATTGCAAATCCGCTACTTCTACCAGCATTAGCAATATTTCGTGGGAAGACAGAAAGAGGCGTGTTAAGTCTAATGTCCAATTGGTTCTTCAGTCAACAGCAACTACTGACCACCGGGCCACCGCTGCTAAGGAAAATACTAGTAAGAATAAACCGCCGCCTTTTAACATTTTATATCAGGACCCCAAAGATACCATGATACTTATTAAGAATAAATTAGGTGACATAAATTTTACAATCAAAAGATTAAATAATGCTAAACATATATTGCAGTTAGATTCTTTAGATAATTACAAAAAAACACAGAAAATACTTGAATTAGCTAACACAAATTTTTATACGTTTACACCTAAAGAAAATAAATTACCGACATTTTTATTAAAAGGTTTAAATCATTCCTCTGAGGAAAAAGAAATTCTGGACGAACTAAATTCTTTAAAGATACCTCAACTCAAATTTCAAAAAGTAAATCGTTTTACTACAAAAAGGTCCATTCAAGAAAATAAATTATTACCTATATATATTGTCCAATTATCAGCAGATAGTCAGGTCGACAAATTAAAAAATGTTAGATATATTTGTTTTCATTTAATTAGATGGGAAAAATTGAGAAGAAAATATATTATTCAATGTAAGCGCTGTCAGAGATTAGGCCATGTAGCAATAAATTGTAATATGCAATACAGGTGCGTCAAATGTAACGAAGGTCACGATCCGGGTAGCTGTAGATTCGATGCTAGTAATATGATGGACAGAGAAAAATTATTCTGTATAAATTGCAAAAATTATAGACATCCCGCTTCGTATCGTGGCTGTCTGATGCTGGAATTAAATAAGAAAAAGTTTATTAATAAACAGACACCACCAAATTATACAAAATTGGATTCACTACGTAAAAACGATTCCTCCGTAACAAAAGATATTAGCTACTCACAGGTTTTAAAAAAGAACAATCCAAATACGAATCCTCCAAATTCGTTATATGGGGATAGCCAGGTGTTGAATAACATTGATAATATAAATTCATTATCTGAAATCCATACAGGAGATGCACTTATTAATTTTCATGATCAAGTTTTAAATTTAGTTAAAGCACAGCAAAATCAACTAATTGCCTTAGAAAAATAATTGAAGCAAACACTGCAAAAATTAATCATATAATAAATATTTTAGATAAGTTGACTGCATCTAATGTCTAATCATTCTCATAATAACGAGGAAAAATTAAATTTTAAGAAACTTAAATTAATATCGGTTAATGTTAACTCCATTATTAAAAATCAACGTAGAGCTTCACTCATGCACTTAATAAATATGCAAAAACCAGACATCATTTTTTTGGTAGAAACAAAATTAAATAAAAGTCATGTCTTGAAGTTTAAAGACTATAATGTAATTAGACAAGATAGATCAAATTCGGGTATTGGCGGTGGTACAGCGATTTTGATCGGTAAGTCGCTCAAATATAAAGAGATTTGTATCCCTGAATTGCTGCGGCCTCAAATCCTAAAAACCACTATTATTAAAATTAATATGTCTGATAGCAATATGCTCTTTTTAATTGCAGCATATGCCAAATGCGGTAACCAAAAGGAATTTATTCCGGAATTAAATAATCTCTTCGCTAAACTTCACTTAGGTAATGCTAAACATTACTATATTGTAGCAGGTGACCTTAATGCCAAACATACTAGTTGGCAGAATGAGAACAATAATCCCAGAGGCATCGTACTTAATCATTGGATGACTTCGAATGATTTTGAATATAAAGTTAAACTGTACGCTACGGAATATCCTTCATTTCCTAGCGGCAGATTGTTTATTGATATTTTTTTAATCGACACCAGACTCAATGTTACCAACTCTACTGATAATGACAAATTAGTCAATATCCCTTATGACAGTGATCATAATGCTGTTTTAGCTGAGATTTCGTTAAAAAATAGGTCTGAAATTGAACTGGAATCTCTTAGTGAGTCGATAAAGTACAATTATCGGAAAGCCGATTGGACTAAATTCGCGGATATATTAAACAATAATTGTTTGTTGAGTATTTCTGCAGTTCGAAACTTATCTATTGCTGAGGTTTATGGTTATCTTGAGGATATTAACGATCATATTTTGATGGCAATTAAAAAAGCGGTTCCTAAAATAACTCGGAAAAATTCAATTGACTCTTACTTAAATAACTCAATATTCAAATTACAAAAATTTAAAAGCCATCTACTAACACAATTACATAGATTACAACAAAAATGGCCGAACACAAACAAAAATGCAATAGCCATCCTAAAAAAGTTACTTCATGATACCAGAAACCGACTTAAACTGGAATTTTCAAGTTCAATAAATCAATATTGGAAAAAAATTGAAAATATTTCTAGAAATGACTCTAAAAATATGTTCCCATTACTAAATCAAATATTTAGAAAGAAAGATATAGCTGACATAAGAACAATAAGAATCCAGCAACACGCGACACATCTTCTTTCTGAAGTCAATATTAATACTGACTTAATAAGTAAAGATGACTCTGGCGATTATCTAATTACAAATATAAATGACAAATTAGATATTATCGGTGCTCACTTTGCGAAAACTAATAAGCAAAACAAAAATTTAGGCAGGAAACAATTAAATGAGATTGTCGAAAGAGATATTAAACCTCTTAGAGATAATATGATATTAGACCAGGAGAGGGAAAATATCTGCACATTTAATTCTGAAAATTGTTCTAGTTATCCTACGGCCTTAAATAATATACCTAATTATTTTACTAATGTCGACTTATTAGAAAAAAAATTTAAAACTTTAAACAATAAAAAATCATTTGGGCTTGACAGCATCCCTAATATTGCTCTCAAGCACATACCAAAAAAGATTGTTTACTATTATACAATTTTATTTAATAATCTTTTAAACAAAATGTCCAGCACAATGGAAAAAGGCCAAAGTAATCGCAATTCTAAAAAAGAATAGAGATAGTTCTGATCCTTCAAACTATCGTCCCATAAGTCTTCTGCCAAATATTAGTAAAGTATACGAAACTTTAATTAATGACGCGATAACTAGTTTTTGCAATGATAATAATATAATACCTGAAAATCAATTTGGTTTCCGATACAGGCATTCTACTATACATACTATTAATAAATTAACATCAGACATCAACTGGGCTCTGAACAATAAACAGTGTATAGATGCGTATCTAATTGACCTTGAGAAGGCCTTCGATACAGTTTGGATTGACGGTCTCATCTTCAAGCTTATTAAAAATGGTTTCCCTAACCATTTAATTAAGCTCATTTGGAGCATGATATTAAATAGATCTTTCATAACATCATGTGACACCGAAAATTCAAAAAACGAATTTAAAGTTGAAAACGGTTTACAACAAGGGACGGTCAACTCTCCGATATTATTTAACATATATACATCGGATGTTTTAAAAACCTTTCCTAATCCTAATTCCTAATCCTAATCCTAATTCCACCTACTCTATAAAATCAATAGCATTTGCTGATGATCTTATAATCTATCATGCAGATAAATGGCCTTCTAAAATTCAAGAGAAACTTCAAGACATATTTAACCATATACAATTTTTTTATCATTCCTGGAAATTAAAAATAAACACTAACAAGTGTGAGACAATACTGTTTAGACCAAGGCTCTTACAGACAAATAAAGTTACAAAACGAACGTACAAAAATTTTTACATAAAGGACATTGACAATGATGAAATAATTCTACATAAAAATATCGTTAAGTATCTCGGAGTTAACATTGACAAAAGACTACTTTTTAATAACCATATTGAAATCCAATTGACTAATGCAAAAACTGCTTTTATGATTTACAAAAGATTGTTTTATTCAAAACATTTACACAGCAAAACGAAACTTATTTGTTATCAATTATTAATTAGACCCATTTTAACTTATGGCTGTGTTATATGGTATTATATAATATAAGTGCATCTCTTATGGAAAAGATCAGATTGTTCGAACGAAAATGTATTAGAGCGTGTTTAGGCACATACAAGTCTAGCGAATCCAATTTTACAAGATATATAAGCAATAAAAGAATTTATGATATGACCGATATTCCTAGAATTGATAATTTTATAATAAAACTAATTAGAGATCACTATTCCAGCGTAGTTAATATAAAGCAAAATAGTTTAATATTTGATGCGTTATACCCTAATAATGAATATTTTGAAAAATGTATAGCTACAGGATTTGTTCCTCCCGAAGCCTTTTTATTTCTAGACGTTAAGGGATATATTCAAAACAATGATAATGTACCTGTTATTTATCACATCGTCCGTCACAATAACAATAAGAAATTAATCTATGCTCCTAACCTTGGAAACAGTAATACTGAATACAGATGGAAATATAGCATGTTTATCCCTAATAGAGATATAAATGATAAACACAGGGAAAATAAAGACAAATATTGGTGGCTAGATTGAATCCTTATTTGTTTTAATTTATTTATAATTTGTTTTATAACGTATTTGTTTTTTTTTATATATATTTATGACTATTTTATATTTTATAACTAGCGTTTTATATTTTATGACTAGTTATTTCTATTATACTGCGTATAATGTTTTTTATTCTTATTTATAATATATAAAATCTCATATATATGATAGCGTAGCCAGTTTTTCTTGGACCTTTTTTCTGACAATATACATTAATTTTTGTTAAATATTACTTGGCTGTTTCACAGCATGTTAATTTTGTTATTAATTACCGCTTCGTTTTCTTATTATAAGCTGTATATGGACTGTATCTGCGAGATGCCTTGTTTGAGCCTGTTCAGATCTATTTAAACCTGTTATTGAAAAGTTTTGTTTATTGAGCTTATTGTATTATTTTATTGTAATTTTGGTCCTATAACAAACGAAAAAAAAAAAATGCGGCCTCGGCTTGTCTCATACGTGTTCGTGCTCTGTACCCGGTTTAACGCGGTACGAGGCGAATAGTTCGGGCGAAGATTTCGCTAAATTATGAAGACAAAAGGAGAAAATTGGGTTTCAAGACTATCGAACAAAACGCCCGTACTGTTCGTTGCGAGGTAAATAGTTTTTGTGTCCTTGTATAAGCCCTAGGTCATGTTATACTAGTTTAAGTTTAGATAGATATGTGATGGGATTTCAAGAGACTGTTCCGCCAACGCTCCAGACCGGGGAGACATGACGGTTAACGCGGGAAGAGGTGAAGAGCCGCACATAAGGCGAATCGGTCGGTTAGTTCTTCGATTGTTTAGGAATTTTATTCCGATTAATCGAGCCACCATATGCACCCGCAAAGCAGGTGAAATTCGCTTATTAGAATCTCTTGCCGCGGTAGTAATTAGCAATATCGCTGAAATAACGCTCGACACTTAGAGCGTCTAGCGTTGCAACGAGAGCGAATGGCCATCATGTATAAGTCGCTACCGCCCGCGGAAAGTATGACGTACCTCCGTTATGGGTACCGCCCGCCACAACGCGCCGCCGAGCGGTAGTTCGCGTCGCGGCCTAAGGAGGTGCGGTCCCGCCGAAGTCTCGGCAGCACAAATTAGCGCTGCCAAATTAGCGCTGAAATCCGCGAGACCGGATGTGATAGCGAATAAGTTGTCGACGGCCGTGTATGAACTCGCTGACGAGCAGAGGATAATAATAAATAAGGCCCACGTTAAGGACCTCAAATCTTACCTTCCTGATATCTCACAGCACGACGAGGGAGGGGAGGACGGCGGAGGAAGCCACAGCGTTTCGCTTCCTGTCCCAAAATGGAGAGGAAAGGATGCGCGAGGAAATACGCCGTGCGCAGAAGCAACGCCGCGTGGAGGAACAATATCGCGCAGAGGAACAAAGGCAACGCGCGGAAGAAGAAAGACGCATAGAAAAGCGCCGCGAGGAGGAACGGTGGCGGTACATGGAAGAAGTGAGACACACGGAGAAATGCTGCGTGAACGAGCAAAGGCGACGCGCGGAGGAAGAGAGACGCGTAGCGGAACTGAGACGCGAGGAGAGAGAGCGGGCGGAGCGCGAGGCAGCCCAACTCCGAGAGGACGACTGTCGCCGACGAGCCGAAGAGGAACGCCGGGACCGCGAGACGGTTGCGGCAGCCTGACAAAAGGTCTGTGAACTAGAGCAAGAGCGACCACGCCGCTCACATTATGTTACGACCGCGAACAAGGCGCAATGCTGGAACTGCTATAAGTTTGATCATCACTATAGCCAGTGCCCGCAGCCGCGCCAGCAGTTTTGCCGCGAATGCGGCAAATACGGGATGACTAAAGAAACCTGTCCGTATGTCGTGAGGAGGACTACCGCTCTGTGCGAGAGGCGAGAAAGACCGGAGAAACCACACGGCCTTGGGAATAACGGGCAACCACGGCGTCTGACACCTTTTTTTTCCTATATACGTTTTGATCGAGTACATCATCTAATAATTTTTTTTCTTCTTTTTTCTCTTTTGCTGCACATTTTATTCGCTCCCCAACCAAGAGGTTGGCGACCCGCGAAGCGGAAATTAAACTCTTGATAAAGAATTACTGTGTGTTAGATTTTGATCTTTTTTCCAAATGAACATAATAGAATTAAGTGCGAGCAAAAGCTAGAGTTAAGATTAGACTATAGTAGAGACATCGGCAACCGGAAATAACTATACGAGGGAAACGCACTAGCATTCCGGTTTCCTGAATCGGGAAGAAGACGTGGAGATTGTGATCAAGATGCGGCTTCGCTCGCGACAAGCTCGATCCTCCGTAGTGGGGGAGAGTTGTGACGTGATAGTATTTAAGCCCGTCATAAGAAATACCGTGAATGGCGAGCAGTTCATAGCGTTCCACAGTGCATCCCTACCAACACCAGCGAGTCGGTAAGGAACCCCGGTCTCGCGATAGCCAGGGGAAGCGGAAGGACCGCTTCGCGATACTGATAAATAGGTAAAAATTTTGACAATTTTGCACATTCCTTTTTTCCCATTATGTGCCATATTGATTTTAGATACCGCACAGTGGGCCAGGATAAAACTGGCTAAAATTAATATCTTGTAGAATATGTAAACATATGTAACATCGTTACACTTATATAAGGTTTTCGGCATCGTTCACTTCATTTCTGATGTCAAAGTTTCGAAATTCAAAATGGCGGATTCAATATGGCGGACCAAAATACGAAAAGTGGCTTGATTTGGGTGAAACTCGGTATTCGGTTGCTGAGATCGCTGAATCCGAATCTGATAGCATATTTTTAAAATTGAAGATGGCAGATGCAATATGTTGGGCCGAATGCAAATAGTGATTTTATTCGGGTAAAACTCGATATTTGGGAATTTTTGAGATCAGTGAATACGAATTTAAATTCAGAAATTCAAAATAGTAGATCCAATATGGCGAAAGAGCAAAAAAGCCAGCCAGTTTGAATGTTTTAGTTTTGAATTGGGATTCGAATGTGGTGACACTAAATATCTACCAATACAAATTTTCACAACGATCGAACCATTTTTAGCATTTCTATCCGCCATTTTGAATTCGACATTTTAAATTTCTAAATTCTGTGTTCAGATTCGAATATAACGATCCCGAAAATCTATCAGTACCAAGTTGTACAACGATCGGAGCACTTTTAATATTTCTGTCCGCCATTTTGAATTTCTAAATCCTAAGTTTGGATTCGAACTCAGCGATCCCGAAAATTTACAGGTACGAAATTTCACGACGATGACTCTCTCTCTCTCTCTCTCTCTCTCTCTCTCTCTCTCTCCCTCTCTCTC